>NC_058131.1:534548809-534848809 GCF_016433145.1 Gracilinanus agilis
AAGGAAGGAAGGAAGGAAGGAAGGAAGGAAGGAAGGAAGGAAGGAAGGAAGGAAGGAAGGAAGGAAGGAAGGAAGAAAATCACCTTAAAAAATGTCAAAAGCACAAGAACTGCTCAGTTCCTCAGATCAGATTTTGTTTTGACTTTCCTACAAAAAAGGATGATATGCTAAAAATAGTCTCTAACCCATGGTCAGAGGCCAAGTGATCATAAATTTACAAAAGGAAACTTTTGGCAGATTTTATCATGGAAAAAAAAAAAGCATTTACTCTTAGACCTCATGACTCCAAATAGAGAAGTGATATTACTAGGCCTATATTAAAAAAGAAAGAGAGCTGGATCCTTTTTAGCATTTGCTTTACATGAATCAGAAAGAATAGAGAAGGGGCAGCTGGGGGCTCAGTGGATTGAAAGCCAGACCTAGAAATGGGAGGTCCTGGATTCAAATGTGGCCTCAGACACTTCCTAACTGTGTGACCCTGGGCAAATCACTTAACCCCCATTTCCTCGCCCTTACCACTCTTCTGCCTTGGAACCAATACTTAGTATTGATACTAAGATGGAAGGTAAGAGTTAAAAAAAAAATAGAGAAGGCCTGAATGTTCCTTTAAAAATGAAGAGCTTTATGGGGGCAGCTGGGTAGCTCAGTGGATTGAGAGCCAGGCCTAGAGACTGGAGGTCCTAGGTTCAAATCTGGCCTCAGACACTTCCCAGCTGTGTGACCCTGGGCAAGTCACTTGACCCCCATTGCCTACCCTTACCACTCTTCTGCCTTGGAACCAATACACAGTATTGACTCTAAGACGGAAGGTAAGGGTTTAAAAAAAAAAAATGAAGAGCTTTTGTCTTTCTCTTCTAAAGATTCAATAAGCAAATCATGTTGACTATTCTTTGTGGTACAATGACCAGAGATGGAGGAGAATGAAAAAAAACAAACAAACCTAAAAACAAAAAAACCCAACCTTTTTAAGTTCGTACCTGCTGTAGCAGTCTTCCTACCACAAAAATTAAGACGTAGAATATTGGACCTGGAAGAAAACTTAAGGATCATATAGCTCAAACCCTTCCTTAAGAGAAAATCTGAGTTACAAAAAGGTCAAGGGACTTGTCAAAGATCATATAAGTAAGAAGAGCAATGAGATTAAAACCTATGTTTCTCATGCTGAATCCAATGTTTCTGCCACTATATCTCACTGCTTCTCTCTGTCTATATTTTCTACCTAATCTGTTATAGAATACTTGACATCCTTTAACATTAAAATAGCAGAGAAAAATTTTAAAACATGTAAACACCCAAATTCCATGCTTTTTTTAAATCTAATAATTAAAATGCAAATTCAGTTGACAGAAATCCAATTTATTTATATTGCAATCAGATATAGTACCTTAAGATTCAGAGCTGCAAGGGAAGGAACATACTGAAGCCAAAAGGTGAGGTGACTCGTCCTGGCCCACTCTAATATTAAATTGCAGAGCAAGGATTCAGATAATGAATTTAGTCCAAATCTAGTGCTCTTTTCACTATTTCTTTCTCATTCCTTAAGAAATGTCTTAAGGTGACTGAGTCATATACTTAGAGTTAATCCTTTGAAATACTTTGCATTTTATTGTTCAGTCATTTCAGTTGTATCTGTTTCTCCCATTACGCTATTTCCTTCTCAATGCATTTTTTACAGATGAGGAACTAAGGCAAACAGGGGTAAGTTACTTGTCCAGGGTCACAGTTAGAGACTGAGACAAGATTTAAACTCAGGTCTTCTTGATTCCAGGTCTAGCTTTCTATCCATTGTGCCACCTAGCTACCCTATACATTTTTAGAGTGAACTCGGTCCAGGAGGATGTAAAAAGCTTTGGCTTAAGGGCAAAAGGAGAGGTACCTAAGAGATCATCAAATCAATGCCCTTCATTTTACTGATGAAGAAACTGAGCTACAGTGAGGATAAGTGACATATGTTTTATTTCTGACTCTGTTAGCTAGCTCTAGTATCTAGCACAATGCTTCACATATCAGATGTTTAATAAATGTCTACTTAACTAAATGGCATATATAGATATGTAGATATATATCTATAGTTTCAATAATTTATTCATTCAGGAAATATTTATAAAATCATATCAACTCAGCCAGCAGGCAGCATGGGATCTTAGATAATATTCAAAGCTCAGAATTAGTCAGAGCTATGTTCAAATCTCATGCCTGACAATTATATATACTTAACCCTAAAAGTCACTCAACTTCAATGGAACTCAGGCAACTACTCCTTTGGAAAAACTTATCTACTAAGTCATAGGCATGACTGCTTTTTTAGGGTATTTACTCTGAGGAAAACTGGGAAGCTTGAATGAACCAATTCAGAATGATGGGTGGAACTGGAAGAACAATTTATATAACAAAAACATTTTAATAAACAAATAACTTCAAAGACTTAAGAACTCTTATCAATGCCATAATAAATCACAATGGCAAGAGTCATAATTCCAGATACCAATGGTGAAAAATGTTAACCTCCTAACAGCTAGGTGATGAAATAAATACCCATGTTTGGAGAGAGCCAATATGAGAATTAATTTTGCCTGACTATGAATTTGTTATAAGGCCTGTTTTTTGTTTTTATTTTTTCACATGGGTAAATAATAGGTAGGAATAATAGAGAAAAAGCAGTGCTTGTTAATCGGAGAAAAAATTTTTTTAAACTACTCAGAAATCCAGTGTTCTAATTTCACCTTTGCCACTATCTAGCTATGTCACCTTGGATATAGCACTTTCTCTCTATATCTCAATTTCTTCAACTGTAAAATGAAGGTCATAGACTAGATGATCTCTTGGGTGCCTCTCAGCTCCAAAACTCTATTTTATTCTATTTCCTCATTTCATTAGAGTTGTAAGTACCATTTTCTCCCACTTTTAATTAAATTAGTTATCAGCTCTTCAGAGGAAATCATACATATAAATCAAATAAAGAAAGCACTAATCTAGCTGACAAGATACTTCATTTCACCTGCAAGCCTAGATTTTTTACTACATTTATCTCCCAAATGATTCTAGTATCTTCAACTCAATATAAATATTATGTATATTTGCACAAGATATTTACCTTCAATCTTTTAAATTTTATAAACCCAATATTTTTCTTATAGTGATTTCATCTAATTTCTTCTTTTAATAAGTGAAGAAATTTACATTATTAAAAATTGTATCATTTTTCACATTTTCAATCTCTCATCTATTTTAACTTAATACTACCAAAACAAATAACATGTTTAAAGAAAGGGATTACAAAAACTTTCATACCAAGTGAAGATAGTTTTGTCAACAGCATTAATAAATTATAATCTTTATATTTTGATTACTTTTGGAGTTGAGATTGAACTCAAGCCTTCCAATACCTAAGCCAGTGATCACTCTAATTTAGCATATTACATCAAATTCAGTCTTGAGAAGACAAAGTAATGGAAAACAGAGTTTGCATTAGTGAGTTTAAAAATGATAAATTGAAGGGCAGCTAAGTGGCTCAAAAGTGTCCAGGCTTGGAATGGAAGGTTCTGGGTTCAAATATGGCTTCAGACACATCCCAGCTCTGTGATCCTGGTCAAGTCACTTAACTCCCACTGCCTAGCTCTTAGCCCTTCTGACTTAGAACTGATACTAAGACAGAAGGTATGGGCTTAAATTTAAAAAAAGAAAAAAAAGGATAAAATGAATAGTCAATAATATTGATGTTTACTTAAGTCTATGAGACTAGAAGGTCTAAGAAAGAAAAAGTAGAGAAAGTTTATAGGAAAAGAGTTTTCTCTAAGAACTGGGATGGGGGCTCAAAGTTAATTACTTGATTAATGAGAAGATTATGCATTTTTACTAGCTTATTAGGAAATATTGGAACATGTTCTTTGATTGCCTTAAAAATTGGGTGAAAAATCAGTAAGGAAATGATCCAGGTGAAGTCAGCAAGAGAGATGAACATCCCACTTATATTACATGTGGGATCATATCCTATGCCTGTTATCTAGATGCAAAATATGAATATATAAGATAATAAGGAAAAAGACTTGTACAAAAATATTTATAGCAACACTCTTCATGGTGGCAAAAAATTGGAAAGTGAGAGAATGTCCTTCAATTGGGGAATGGCTGAACAAATTGTGGTATCTGTTGGTGATGGAATACTACTGTGCTCAAAGGAATAAAGAACTGGAGGAATTTCATGTGAACTGGAATGACCTCCAGGAATTGATGCAGAGTAAAAGGAGCAGAACCAAGAGAACATTGTACACAAAAACTGATACATTGTGATATAATTGAACATAATGGATTTCTTTACTAGCAGCAATGCAAGAATCCAGAGCAAGAATGGGGGACTTATGAGACAGAAAACTAGCCACATTCAGAAGAAGAACTGTGGGAGGAGAAACACAGAAGAAAAACAACTACTTGAACACATGGGCTGATGGGGATATTTTTGGGGATGCAGATACTAAACGATAACTCTATTCTAACTGTCAATAATATGGAATTCAATGATACATGTAAAACCCAGTGGAATTGTGCGTCAGCTAAGGGGGGTAGGTGGTTTTGGGGGAGAGGGAAAGAACATGAAATATATAACTATGGGAAAATATTCAGAATAATTAAACTTGAAAAGAAAAGAAAAAAATATTAATATATAAAAGTTAAAATAAATACAAGAAAATTTGGAGTTGGAACAATAGCAAATGGAGGAATCAAGAAAGGTTTTGTGTAGGTAAGAAACAGCATTTTAGTTGAGCTTTGAAAGAAATTATCTTTTTAAATAAAGTTGGAAAGCATGGATTGTAGAAAGTTAATATTATTGCCATAAAAAAATAAATAGGTTGTTGTTCAGTCATTTTCAGTCAGGTCTGACCCTTTGTGACTCCATTTGGGTTTTCTTGGCAAAGATACTAGAGTGGTTTCCACTTCATTCTCCAGGTCTTTTGACAAATAAGAGGCTTTTTTTTTTTACAGACTTTTGACAAACATTTTGACAAACTGAGGCAAATAGGGTGAAGTGACTTGCCTGGGTTCACATAGTTAATGAGTATAAAGGCCATATTTTAACTCAGGAAGATGAATATTCCTGTGCCACTTAGCTGTCAATATCTTAATGGAACTTGGAAAAAGATCTTTGTAACATATTTTTCCAAAAAAGATCTTTTTCAAAATTATAGAGAAGAGATTCAAATTTATAATATAATCAATTTTCCAATTTAAAAATTGTTGAAGAATATGTGCATGCAATTCTTAAGGAAAGAAACTTCAGCTATTTATAGCTGTAGAGGGGAAAAAGAAGAAAAATAGCTTTACTTCACATCCTTTGAATTGGCAAAGCTGACAAAAAAGAAAATGTTGAATGTTGGAGGGGGGCTACTGGAAAATAGACACATTGATGCAATGTTGGTGGAGCTATGAATTTGTCCAGCCATTCTTGAAAGTAATTCTGAACTATGCTCCCAAAGTCACTAAACTTTTCATGCCCTTAAACCTGACTACTAGGTCTATTCAAAGAAAGAGGAAAAGTTCCTATATTTCCTGAAAGTATTTATGGCAGCTTTCTGTGTAAGGGTAAATAAATCTGGAAACAAACAGGGTGCTCATCAATTGGGGAATGGTTGAATACATATGGAATATATATGTACTGTAATATTACTATGCCCTAAAAAAATGAATCAAGAGCAATTTCAAGAGCGTGGGGAGGACTTATATGAACTGATGAAGTTATGTGATCAGAATCAGGAAAATAATTTATACTATAATGTCAAGATTGTGAAAATTAAAAATTATGAGAGCCTAAAAAAACTGATCAACACAATTATCAGCCAGGATTCCAGAGGTCCAGTGATAAAGACTGATATCTACTTCTCGAAAGAGATGAGACAGACTAATTATGAAGAATGAGAGATACGTGTTTTGGATGTAACCAATGCAAGAATCTATTTTACTTTAAAATTCTTATATGAGATAAAAGGTTTGTATTTCCCCATTCCTCTGCATCCTGGGGACTGTGGTAGATAACAGAGAGAAAAAAATAAATGATTGATAATTGAAGAAAACTAAAATTTTATTTAATAAGAACCTTTAAAAAAGAAAAGCAATTAAAAAAAAAAAAGAACTTTAGAAATAGTAGGCATACCTCATCAATTAGAGGGGAAAAATCCTTATATAAGGGTCTGAAATTCAAGAAATACAGGGAATTAGAAGAAATATATGAATCATCCCACAAAAGATATGTGGCCTATAAATAAATGGTTATCAAAAGAAGAATTACAAACCATTAACAACCATGTGAAAGAATGTTCCAAATCACTAACAAGAGAAAATCAAATTACTTTTTGCCAGAAAATTTGCAAAAATGACAAAAATAGGAATAGCCAATACTGTGGGTGAATAACATTAATAAACGGCTGATCCAATTAACCAAAAGAAAGAAAACTGGAATTAAGCAAATAAAGTGACTAAAAAGTTTATTTATACCTTTTACCTAAAGCTTTTTCTACTAAGCATATACCCCATCTCCAATAGGACAAGGACCAAAATAAATGTGCCATAAATGCTAAAATATTCAAAACAAACACTTTCTGTGGTAGGAAAAATTAGAAACATACAGGAGGAACCATTCATTTGGAAGTAACTAAGTAACATGAATGGAGTGGAATACTACTATACATTAAGAAATTATGAATATCTAGGTCACATACTTATTTGGAGCTTATCTTTCTATAAAATATGAAGTGTTGGTCAAAATCTAATTTCTTCTACATTGTCTGATTTTCCAAGCAGTTTTTGTCAAATATTGACTTCTTGTGCCAGTGATGAGTCTTTGTGTTTCTCAATTTAATGTGAAAAATATTTATATGTATGTGTAAACATACACACATGCATATATATACACATACTTATGTATACATGTGTGTATATGATGTACACATATATAGTTTTATATATACCCACTGAGAGAATGTGTTTTGGGTAACTATAGATACATAGATATAGTTACAAAAAAAATTAGTTCTTGTTTTCTTTCTATTTTTGTTTTGTTTTTAAACCCTTACCTTCTGTTTTAGAATCAATATTGTGTATTGGCTCCTAGGTGGAAGAGTGGTAAGGGTAGGCAATGGGGGTCAAGTAACTTGCCCAGGGTCACACAGCTGGGAACTGTCTGAGGCCAGATTTGAACCTAGGACCTCCCCGTCTCTAGGCCTGGCTCTCAATTCTTTCTATTTTCAATGAGATGAGGAGGGGCAAGAATATTTGAGGAAATAGAATTCCATTAATTTGAAACAAGAAGGCTTAAATTATCACTTAAATTATTCATCCATGTCCTAGAAGATGTTCTTTGCAAGGTCCAAATAAAAACTTCTATCAGTCATAAAGCTCTACAAATGTTCCAGTTAGAAGATGATATTGTGCTAAGTGAACTAAACCCTAGAATACTACAGGATATCCTCACTGAGATCTTTGACCACTCAGAAAAGATTAGCTGGGCCATGCCCACCGGAAAAATAATGTGTAAGAAATATATATTAATCAAATTATGACACTGTCAAACAGTCTACAGATTTGGTCAATTAGTACATACATATCTTGAACAAATCTTGCAGATGGCTAATTGGCCAGACCTAACATTAAATATAAGGAAATCAGACTGGCTAATTTTTAGAAAACTATGTTTTTACTGATTACAAGGTATTCATGAACAAAAAAAAATTATACCTTTATAACACAAATAATTTCAAAGTAATACAATATATCTAAACATGAAAATAATAAAATTGCAGGTGATCAAAGGGCAATGGGATGATGTTCAGTAGGTACACATAGGCTGCTTCACATTACCAATAATGATGTGTGCATGAGAAATATTATAAAAAATACCATCAAGTAAAGGTGTGTCCCAAAAAGGCATCAGTCCGGTTTATGCACTGAAAGTGGAAGACAGAAAATGAACAGTTGGACCCTATGCTAGGATGAATAAACTATTAAAAGAACAGAGGGTACCTATCACATTGGGCAGTTCTTCAATTGGAGGACTTATGGAAATTCAATACAAAGACCATCAATTTAGTGCCTGCCATGTCCACTGCATTTTGCTTAGGTATAGGTGCAACAAAGATAAAAGTGAAATAAACCCTGGCCTGCAAGAGCTTTTATTATATTGAAAAAAAAAACCCTGCAATAATGACAGAAGGTAATTCAGAGAGACTATTAACCGAAAGAGAGAAATTAAAAAAACAAACAAACAAACAAAAAACTGCCTTTTTGATTCAGGAGGTAGCACACGAGTTGGGTCTTGGAGGAAGGAAAGGATTATCTAAAACAGAGGGATGAAGAAAGGAGACCATTCCATGCATGGAAAGTCATGAAGATGGGGGAAAGCAGGGTGGTCCATATGAAAGTATGGAGGTGGGAGATAAAGGAGCAAGTCTGGGGAACAGCTAGTAGTCCAGTTTGGCTGAAAAGACAGGGATATGATGAAGCATAAATAAATGGTAATCTATATGAAGGAAAAGAGTACCCTTATTAATGAGATCATGGATTCATTGAAGTATTCAAGGAACAAATTAATGAGAAGTATATCTCTTCCTGAATCAATGTCTATAAATGGCATCAATGTCTTTCTTATTCCTCCTCTTTTTCCTATGTCAAACTGTTATACTTTTTGATATGCCCAAGAAATACCAAATTTCCCCCAGTACATAGAAGCATGGTAGGAAAAAAAAAACTGTAGTTCTTCAATCTTTTCCCCTGTCTCAAAACCCCATGATATTTCCAATAATTATTTCACAACCAACCTACTTTAATAATAAATGCCACTGAGAGCATTAAGACGACAAATGGAACATTTGAGAATGCATTAAGCCCTTCCCATGTTGAACTAAAAAAAGTTTGAATTAAACCACAAGCCTTTTTATATCCTCAATTCTTGGTCATAGCACAATCTTTTGGGACTTACACTCAGCACCTGATAGCTTTTATTAACAGACACACAAGAAAGCACCATCTTAACTTCTGAAGCCTTCAAATAAAACTAATTTAAATGATGTTCTTATAATTGCCTCCCCTGATTCTTCCTTATTTAAGAGAAAAAGAATATAGATGGAATTAGATTTAGAACTCCAAAAAAGGCAATTTTTTTTCTCAACCTACCCCATGAGAGAAGTCACTCAGGTTCATTTCCTTACTTCTTGACTTCTATTAGAAATATCATTTTAATGAAATCAAATATCTCTCATTTTATTTGATCTTTGTCACTCTTTAACTATCTGTCTTCAATGCACAGTAGTATTCAAAAATACTAACTGATGATAATGTTCCAAATACTTCCAAATGCCTATTATCTCATAAATAAGTTTAAAACAAAACCTATTGATAGAAACCTAGTAAGTTTATAATGTATGAAATATGGGAGGCAAATAGCGAGAACACTCTGAAACTGTTTACTAATTTGTGTCTAAAACTTATCAATGTCCCTCAAAAGACTGCAGGATAAAGAAGGTTAGGCTAAATGATCTCTAAGAACCTGCTGGATTTAATCCCATGATCTTCAATCCTGTGATGTGATGAAGAAATGGCCATTTGAGAGACTTCTGTTATTTTAAAAATTCATGTTTATAAATCTTATGTCAGACTTAAAAAAAAAACAACACTTGTGTTCTGTTACCTGACATAGGTAGGTAAAGAGGCATTTTGGTTAATTAGGTATTCTGGTTGCTTAAGAGTTACCATATATAGATTTGAACCTGGTATCTGGAAGACCTGAATTCAAATCCAGCCTCAGGCATTTACTTGCTCTATGACTCTGGGGAAGTCACTTAGCCTATTTCACTCTCAGTTTCCTCAACTTTAAAATGAGGATGATGATTGGCCCTTTCTCCCAGTGTTATCATGAGCATAAAATAATTGTAAATTTCTTTGTCAACCTTAGAGTACAATGTAAATGCTACCATAAATAGCTAATTTTCAAAGAAATACAATGTAAGATTACAAATTTAACACTAATACAAACATAATGTAACATTTCTTTGATGATGTAGAAGTCTTTTCCAGGATCCTATAGTGCCTCAGGTAGATAACTGTAACAGTAGCTGTGAAGAAGCACTAGTTAGTAAAGATTTCTAACCAACAGAATAATGGGTAATCAATAAGACCTTCCAAATTAAATCAACATAGACTTTGGTACCTGGTGACTTAAATACAAGGGTGGGTACAGGAAAGGAGAGAAGTTGGAAAACATGGTTCAGATGTACTGAAGGAGAGAGACTAAAAGTTGACAGGATTCAACATGAATACTTTCTTTGAGAAGCAAGTAAGACATGCTGGATAGAGGGAACCCTACATAATCTTCAATAATGAAATGTAATAAGTTTAAAGAGAAAGAGAGAAGTTATTATTTACTACTTTAGAAGTCATTCCTGAATAAACCACCTCTTTCCATAGTCAACCCAACTTGGTAAAGCAAAGATAAAAATTAATGTAAATAGACCAAAAATAATTTTTAAAACATGGCATTCAATAAAAATAAATCCAACCTAATCTAATTAAAGGGCTAATTTTTTTAAAAACACCAATGGTTTTCTGGTGGAATTATATGGTTATAAGTCACAAATTATCATTTCCAAAGAAGTGAAGGCAAAAGCAATGGAGAAGTATTAGGTGGGCAAGCATAAATTGCAACATAGTACAAAGAACTATGTAGGGAAAAAAAACAGCGTAAAGGATATGATCAAAGGAATTTATGGGCAAAAAAGAAAGACCAAAAAATGTGGCAAGAATGAGGTATAATTGATGAATAGACCCTCCTCCACTGGTGAGCTTATGAAGTTGAGAAAACACTAGGGAGTTTCTAGCTGTGTGACCCTGGGCAAGTCCCTGTGTGGTCCTAGGCACTAAAGAGACAAACCTAGCCCTTATTGCTCTTCTGCCTTAGAACCAATATACAGTATTGGTTTTAAAACAGAAGGCAAGGGTTTCAAAATAGAAAAGACAATACAAGGGAGGCCAGCACTTTGAGAGGAACCCTGTAGTGAATTTACTGGAGGGCATAGCCAATAGCTGCACAGGATGTATAGGTATCAATGGGTTATGATTTATTTCACATTGATGATATCATATACATTTGTAGTACTGAATAAAGTTAATTTGTTATAAAAAGTCATGTGCATAGCAGGTATAAGCATCAAGATAGTCAAGTCAAGATGATCCATATGCCTTGAATTCCCCCCTTTATTCCAAAAGAGTTCAACTTAAGTGGTATAAATCTATTACTCAGTGTAGGAAATATGTATTTATTGATAATAAATATATCTTAAATATATCTCCTTGACATCAAAATATTATAGTTTGATCAGACTTCGGCTGTGATAGTGTACTGAATACATTTCTTAAAAATAACTCCACAGTAGTGAAATATAGAATCCACAAACTTTACATGCTTCCTAATTTTATAACAATATCTCTTACTTAGTATTCTATTCTTCACATGATTATGTCAAAGATTCTGAAGAGCCTTAGTATTTGAAAGAGCCTAAATCTGATTTGAGAAGCATAAGCTGATCCTCTTGTCTGCATCAAGATTACATATCTAGGCTTCCACCCAAATAACTGGGAATCATACAGATTTGCCTTCTCTGCTACAAGTGCTTAGGGAATTCAGAACAGCCCTATATCTAAGGAAGTGCTATCTGTGCCTGACTGGCAAAATGCCAACCAAAATATTCTAAATCCTATTCTGGAGTCTGGGACACATACATTAGGACCTAAATATATTTCCTTCAAAGATACCCTGAAGATGTTCAAATGTAGGCTGAAACAAACATTATTTTCAAATCTGCCATTTAAACTTTGCCACACATACAATTCTATTCACTCACAGGTAGACATCTTTTCAATGAATTGTGTGTCAGATGGGAAGAAAAAAATAACATAGATACATTCAACATAAGGCTAATTTATGGCCTCACTAAATCCAGCAGGCTGAAGGATTTCATTTACTCTAGCAGGAACCCTTATACCAAGGCGAATCTCCTGAGAGCACTTGAAAAATCAGTACTGGCCAGGTCAACAGCCTAGTTAAGGCTTTTCTGAGTATTATCATTCTATCAGGCACTGTCCTACCCCAACTTCTGAACAGCTAACAGCTACAAGTAATGGATTATGAGCTTGTGCCTAGAGATGGGAGAAAAAGAATAAAAGACACCTAAAAATATTTCTCTAGAAATCTTCACCAAATGTTTTTCCTGGGCAATTAAAAAAAATTATTGTACCAAAGATGGGTAAGATTTCGATGCAACATTATTAAAGCAAATTTTGGTGTTCATGGTCTTGGAAAAAATATACAAAGCATCCCTGAAAATACTATTTAAACCCGGGCTATGCCAGTTGGCAAGGGAGAAGGAAGATAAGGAGGATGGAAGGAAATGAAGGAAGGGTGTGGTTTCATGCAAATCAAGTATGTAAGTAAGATAGCAATATTCCTAATATGTATAATCTTAAACACTGGATTTTGTTTTTGCTATGTGAAAGAAAACACTCTCACTTTACACAGAGAAATGTTCCAGTTCATTAAGAATGTAGAAGGATGGAATAAACATTCAATTAGATGACACAAGCATTTAACAAACATAGATGCTATTGTAAATTGAGATTAAAAAAAACAAAACTGGATGCATGATCATCAGTGATTCCAAACTTCACAAGAGGAAAAGGACAGCATCCTTGTTCTGCTAGTCAGATATAAAGGTCACTGAAAACTCTGTTGTACCAAATGCACAGGATGATACAGAAATAATGGGGTCTTAGCTGTCACTTTGAAGATAATGAATACAACAATGTCTAAAAGTTTATACCAATGAACCATTGCAGAAGAAAACCAATGATCTCAGAGATTTTGCCCATGCCGAGACTGTGAATAAGGATTCATCTGGAGTCATGGAAACACAGAACCAGTAGAAATCTTAAGAGTTCATCTTCTCTAACCCAATCATTTTACAGTTGAGAAAACTAAGGGCCAAAGAGGTCAGTTAATTTGCCCAGCGTTACACGAGTAGTGGCAGAGCCAACACTCCTAGGAGTTCTAAGATAGCAGTGTGGAGGGAAAGCAAAAGAGCAGAATAGATTACATAGAAAGCAAAAAATAATAATTAAAACTAAGTTATTTTTTAATTGTTTTTTAGAATGCAAAGCATTTTTATAGTTATGATTTAATAAGATCTCAAGAACTCTGTGAGCAAAGCAGTACAAGTATTGTTATCCTAATTTTATGAATGAAGGATAAACACAGTGAGAGTTGAACAAAAAGTTATACAAATTGTAAGAGCCTGAACTCACCCAAAAAGACCTCAGTTAAAATCTTGGCTCTACGACTAAACCCAGTACTCTTTGTACAGTACCATCCTGCCCCTAAGAGTGACCCAAAACCTATGTGTAAATTCTTATGAACTATACTCCAAACAAGGGTTTGGATAGCCAGGTCCTATAATAGTCACTTAAAAAATTTTTTAAACCCTTACTTTCTGTCCTACTAACAACTCAAAAAAAAGGGCAAGGGCTAGGCAAATGAAATTAAGTGACTTGCCCAGAGTCACACAGCTAGGAAGTATCTAAGGCCACATTTGAACCTAGGACCTTCCATCTCCAGGACTGGCTCTCTAACCATTAAGCCACCTAGCTGCCCATATTAATAGTCATTCTCTTCCTTCATCCTGACCAAACTGAATCATTACACTCAGAATCACAGCATATTAAAATTGGAATAAAGCTTTGGGGTACCCTTATCCAATTAGAGCATTTTTCAGATGATCAAATTAAGGCCAAACCTCAATGTGTAAGAATATAATGCTCTGTATCATATATAATAACTTATGTCATAGGGGGAGCTAAATGACTCAGTGGATAGAGAGCCAGGTCAAGATCTGGGTTCAAATCTGGTCTATGATACTTCTAGCTATGTGATCCTGGGCAAGTCACTTGATCCCAATTACCTGACCTGTACCACTCTTCTTAGAACTGATACTCTCAGTTCTAAGACAGAAAGTAAGGGTTTTTAAATAATAAATAATTTATGCCATATCGACCAAAATAGATACTCAAAATCCCTGGCCATCCATGAGTAGAAGATGGAGAATATGGTTAAAAGTCAGGTATCAATGTATTATACACTAATTCTTGAGTCAGGGGACCTCTGTACAAATCCTACTTTTGATGGTTTTACCCAAATGACCTTTGCAAAGTAAATTACTCTTTGAGTTTCAGCAAGTAGAAAAGGAGGGAGGCTGAACTGAATAGCCCTAATTTTTCCTAAGAGTTCTAATTCTATAATTCTATGATAAAATATCAAAAGGCTCTGTATTGAGTTTTGCTCCTGGAAAGTAAGTGAATACAAAGGCTTTCGATCATTCAATATAAAAAAGTCACTGTCAAGGAGCCATAGAAGTCATGCTTAATCTTTGGTACACATTACATTCAGAAAAAAAAGGGTTCTCATTCTATTTTTTACTAATTCCACTTGCTTGTCCTTTGTTTTCTAAGAGGAGAGATAGGGTGATGTCTCAACTTGGGTATGAACTGGAGTGTTGTGAGGCAGAGTGGCACAAAGTCATTGACCTCACTCTCTTACAGAGTCACTGAACTCCAGTGACAAGATGAAAGTCAAGACAGCTGGTGAATTCTCATTGCCAAGGACTGTAGGTGAGGATGTGGGAAATAGAAATCAGTCTGGGTATAAGTTCCTGCCCACTATGGATCACTATTTCCAGAAGAACACTAATTCTCTCTCTCTCTTTTTTAAACCTTTACCTTATGTCCTAAAATACTGTGTATTGGTTCCAAGGCAGAAGAGTGGTAAGGGCTAGGCAATGGGGGTTAGATCACACAGCTAGGAGGTGTCTAAGGCCATATTTGAACTTGTGAAGATGAGTCTTCTTGGTTCTAAGGGCAGTGCTTTCTTTCCACTGTATTACCTAGCTGCCTATGTAGGTAACTAGATACAGACATAATTATAAATAAAGCACTATGATTGTCAAATGCCCACTTAACTGGTGTCTCTAGACCACACCTAGTGCCACCTATACTTATTTCCCATAGCAAATGAATGGCAAAGATTATAAGTTTTAAGAAAAACTCTAATTGTCATTACAATCATTCTATCTCTTGTTAAGGTCTTAATAGTTATTGTAGGAAGGGAGTCCCAAATTGTAAAATAACCATTTTACAAAAGAAAAGTTTGCAAAGTTTGCAAAAAGGAAGCAAAGTATCCTCTGATGCTTCCAGGATGAAAGACAACATCTTTCTCAATAAAATACAACTTCGCTTTACAAATGCAGGTTGTAGTTCTCATAACATGATACCTCTTGTTTTCTCACTCTGAAATGTTTAGAGGAATTAAAAATACCCAATTTAGTGAATTATGAATTACAACAGAGGAGATATATTTGAGCTTAATTCTGCCCAAATTAGTGAGGATTTTATGAGAACTTGTTTTGTCTCTCTCATAAGTTGTTTCTAATCACCTTGCATATATTGCTCTGCCTGGTTTCAAATCCATGGAATAAGATAAACTCACCACCATCCTGCTAATTCAAGCTTAGACTGACACTTCCTCTCTCACCTTCTTCAGTTCTTCAATGAGAAACATTTTTGTCAGGCATTAGTTTTTTTTAAAAATGAAGAAAATAAATCATGTAATTTTTGTGAACCTATGTCATATTACTGTTTTGTTCTGCAGCCACCTCACTTGAATTCAGACTTAAGAGAATAGGTGGCTACTATAATTGCTGATCCTAAGAGAATGTGAAACTGGATAATACATGAAATGCAAAATAAAATATATCCAAGGTGATGGCTGGAGAGCTAGAGAGGGAAGTACCAAATTCCTAATACCTTCCTTTATAAAGAGTAAAAACTGGATTCCCAGAGCATTCCACTTTGAATCTGCTGTTCTTCCCTTTTTTTAACTCCATGGAACAAAACCTCTCCCCAACTCTGGCGCTAGGTTCTCCCTGGTCCCCCACCCTGCTCCTTTCCTGATTTCTTTTATGTGTACTCTCCCCTTTTAGATTATAAGTTCCTTGAAGGCAGAGACTGTCATTTTACTAAGTGTATCCCAGCACTGAGCATTTAATGTTTATTGGGCTGGATGGATTGTGCAGGGTCTGAGTGAACCCTGGATGACTACATGTCAGAAATGATATGAAAAAGACTGATCTTCAGACAAAGGATTAGTCTAAATGGCCTCTAAGATCCTTCCCAACTCTAAAATTCTATTATTCTATAGCTCTAATTCCTTAAAACTAGCAGTATGTTTTTAAAAAATCAAAACTAAAGTCCTCCAATTAAAGTTCTTTAAGATGACTTCATTTTTTAAAAATATTTGAACTATATACAAATAATTCTGTCACAAAATTCCAAGAGGACAAGTCAAAAGAGTAATCATTCCTATAACCTTGGCACTGAATTTGGTCTAACAACTACTATACATTTTTAGTGACTTGTGAGAACAGATGATCGTGTAACACACAGAAATGGCAGCATTTAAAATTCATAGTAGCACAAGACCATGACTTTTCCCACTGGGCCTCTTGAACTTTAATAATATCTGACCTGCTTGGCCAATAAGTTCTAGTGACAGAGGAAAATTGCCAGTATTAGATATTGCTGGAATGATTTTTCATTTAAAAAGATTTTTACAAGTTGTCTTAAAAAACAGGTCACCTATTCTTTTTTGCAGATGCCTTTTTTTGGGGATGGGGAGATTAAATGTCATATTCCATGGCCAGTACTTGCATTTGACTATGATGTCTATATATAAAGCAAAGATAAAAATCTATATGGGCAAAAATAGTGAACATGCAAGAAATCATTCATTACACAGATCAGATCAATTCATTCACATATGCTTGATACTAAATACAGAGATAGAAAATTGTGTTTTTAAAATAATTTTATTACATAATGTAAGAGGTATATAATTAAAGCCAAGAAATGTTTAAGAGTCTGCTACATTTACCTCACTGAAGAGAAGCAAAATGGAAAGAGTAATATACTGAGATATCATCAAGGATCTGTATGAAAGGGACAGAAGGTGGCTTGGTCACATGGCAATGGTAAAAGATGACAGGTGGACAGCTAGAGTGCTCCCCAATTACCCTAGCAGTGTCAGGGAAAAAAAACTAAAACTAGTAAGGCTTGCAGCAATTTAAGTGGACTGCTATTGTTGGCTATATGGGAGAATCTGAACAAAAAATAACAGAATGGGCAGGTAATTTTGAGTTGGGATCTGCATAGTTGGAGAGAACTTCTGAATAGTTCAGATTATAGATCTATTTGAGTATTTCATCAAAGAAAATTATCTAAATTGAGTTTTGCTTTCTTCTGTCTTTTGCTTCTTTTTAATGCTCTTTTTCAAAAAATATTTTGATTAGATTTTGCAAAGCTGACAAGCCAAAAGATTTTAGTCACTATTTCCTATCTGTATTTAAGACTTAAAAATACATTATAAATTAAATGAATTATTTTAGTACTCTCAAGTAGCATTTGGTCATTATTACTTGAATCTTTATGCCACCCTCAGAAATATCAGATAGAGAAATTAAGGGCCATGTTGAAATGTTAAACTATTGTTAGGGCAATTGGGAAGACAGTGCAAGTGAACTGTGGAGAAAGGAGAGTGGACAACTACTCCCAAAAGCCCTGGGGAGGACACAAACCTCCCACCCCCATAAGATAAGGCCTCTTTGATGTTGTTGGTTTTTAAAAACTGACACATCAACAAAAGTTGATATTACTAGGGAAGAGTTGATGGTATTTAAAGGAAAGGAAAGAGAGAACTAGGGGAAACGTTTATTAGCATTATTTTGAAGGTCTGGTACTCTTAAGTATCTCTTTTTTTGGTGTCTGAATATGTGCTTTTTGTACTGAGCGTCTTTGGAGAAATTTTCTATTTGGACCAAGCTATTGACATACCCAAGATCTTCTACAAACAGAACACTGAAGGAAGAATATGGCTGAGTATCTGTCAGAAGTTTAGTAGCAGCAGCATCTTTGACATCTGTTAAACTATATTTCTCATTTCTCAAGTACATATAGAGCTCAAACAACTATACTCCTTGGGATGCAATATTTCCCCTCTCCAGTACTGAGTCTCTCATAAAAACCACAGAACCCTTTCTTTCATGGACTTAAAACAGGCCAAACTTCAGATTCATTTGAGAGAGACAGAGACCTAGACAGAGAATAGACAGAGACAAAGAAAGAGGCAGAGAGAAAAATGGAGAGAGACATAGACAGAAACAGGAAACGAGACAAAAAGATAGGGGGAAGGAGAGCCTGAAAGAGACAGAATGGAAGAGAGAAAAAAGATGAAGAAAAAAGAAAGAGGAAGAAACGGCAGAGAAACGGAAAGGAAGGGAGAAAGAAAAACAGAGGCAGAATGAGAGGGGGAGAAGAACAGAGAGGAAGAAAGAAGGAAAAAATATATGTGAACATATATATATATACATACACACTTAGGTGAATATGTATGTAAATTTATATATACATGCATATTTTTGTGTGTATGGACTGAATAGATAGAGACTATAAACATACACTGTAAAAGTGCATTTTACAGGTATCTGGGGCTCCAAAGGGTTAAATGACTTGCTATGGATCAATAATTAAGATGGAGGTAAAGTTGTTCTCCTGCCTCTCCATCTAACTTTCTGTCTAGTACAACCTCCAGCCCCTTTGGAATCTCTGAGGCTGTCATCTCTCCAAAAGCTTGCTTTCACCTATAGAAATAAATCCCAGAGATATGGTCCATAAACTGTATTCCAACAATTCTATTTCAACCTTTGAAAATCCTTTTTCAGGTACCTTTGCAGTGTTTTAAGAATTTTAAAAAATTATACTGTGAAAAACAACCTTACATCATATTTTTACTGATTTTTCACAAGTTTTATTCTTAGTATTTTGCCAGCATACTTCATATTCAATCTTCATGTAACTTAGATTATGTGCTTAGGATGTATTTCATATGCATGCATTTTTGAAGGCATAAGTGAAGAAAAACACTAAAACATGTTTACCCTTTTAAATGACACTCAAGAGATTGTTTAACAACTATATTGTAAAAAAACAACTGCCAACCAACCTTAGTTAAATTTAACATTTTCTGAAGGCAAACAACTTGAATAGGGTTATTTACCAAAAACTGTGTGTCTCCTAGAAGAGGCCTTCACCATGGTAATGTCCCTTCCCTTGTAGGAAGGTTATAGATACTCCATGTTGCTTCTACCATTCCTGGCTGTGATAAAAATACCTCTCATCCCCTTTCTAGGAAATAGCCCAAGGAAGCTAGCCTTGTGCCCCACAGGCTGCTAAGGAGAGTTTACCTCTCCCTAAATCTGGATTCAAATGTCCTTGTATTGTGTTGCAGCAATTCTAGTCATTCATTCTACACATGCAAACTTAGAAAATGTTAAAGTAAAATACATCATTTATTTACACTAACTGACAAATTCAATTTTTAAATAATATGAAAACATGGCCTTGGGAGTCCTGGGAAATAGGAGATGCGTCTCCTGTCAAGACTGCTGCTTCCTTCCTGTCTGACAACCTTGAAGTTTTCCAGTTTCTTCTCATCTTAAACAATCAATGAGAATTTATTAAGAACCTACTATGGGCCAGTTATCTTGTGAGGCCATTGTGGGATACAGAGACAAAAATTGAAACTATCCCTGCTCTCAAGGAGCTTACAATATATCAGTGCACACCACATGTCATTCTGAACAGTTTCATCAGGTCTGGATGGCCAGAGAGTTACAGATTAGGAGGCTGGGTACTCTCACAGAGGGAATTCAGCCACCATGGCAACCACTACTATATCATCCCGCTACTGTCACTGATTAGCTCACAAACTTCCAACAAAACGGCAGCTTTTGCTAAAAAAGCAGCTGGGACTTCCAAATTCACAGGTCTGTGATCTCCAGTGTGCTTAGGTCAAGCCCAGGACAGGTGGCAACCTCTCTTACTGTAAATTAACCACTATCTTATCGAACAATAACCTGATTGAGCATCAGGGGTTCATTGGCAGTTGTCAGCTGACAAGAACATGCTGAGCTATGTGTGATTATTCCCTTTGGGAGGTTATGCATTGTAAAAAACCGAGGTTAAACTAAAAGAAACTTTTACAAGTAGGGAATCTAAGGAAAACATAAAAAAAAAAAATGCAGCTTAGGCATTTCTCTCTACATATCTGTTAAGACTAAATAGGCATCATCAAAAAGCAACGGGAAAAACTCTTAGAATTTAAATTACTCAAGAGTAGGTTTACTTTTACACTTTGTTATCTGAATCAGAGGTGCTTCATTTCCAATGACTTCTCATCCAGATTATAGAAATAATGTTGCTTACCTGTGTAACTCAAAAGACTTACCCTACAGAGGTCCTCCATATGTCTCTTCTCCTACCCTATGAAAAAACAGTGCCCCCTAACATGTTTACTCTAATTTCAAACTCAATCTCTGTGAACAACCTAATGCTTTATCCATTCATTTTCCCTGCTTGGTCATGCTTTGAAAACTACTCTACCTCAAGGAAATGCAAAAGAAAAATCATGGTTTATACACCTTCATACCAAAATTTGTTATTTTAGTGAATAAGGTGTATAACCATCAAACTATATCAAAAGAAGAATTTCTATAGTCACATGGCCTAAAAGGAACTATGGATATAATAGTTATACATACCAGAAGTATAACAAAAGTGACTGGAAGTGATTTTGGTACTAGCCTATACAAAATACTCCTGAAAAAAAAAAATCTGACACCAACATCAAGGTTATCAGCAGTGGCTTTCCATCAGCAGAAAGCAAGAGGTGAAAGGAATTCTGGAACACAGGGTAAGATAACAACACTCCTGTCAAGTACAAACCCTGGCCACCCAAGCATGTTAATGAGGCAGGTGATAAGCTATGGGTCAAATTCCCACTTCTATAATCAAATGTTATCACAGTTGGAGCCCTTGAAAAGGGAGTGTATCTATGATATATTCATGTCTTCAAACCTTTCACTGAACTTTTGATAGGTTTGGGAAAACTTAAAGCACTTTACAACTCCTTAAAAGTTATAATTATAATTAGTCTGATGGAATTGTTAGCAAGCCTTGATTTGGGACTTCAGAAGGTCACATAGCTCTTAAAGATACCAAACTATATGTCACAGTCTCTTCTGAACAGAGAAGGGTGTCCTACAATTAGCACACTACTACACCTGTTGCAAAGTTTCTTTCTTCAGTGATGTAAAAGGAGGCAGGGAACAACATCCTAAGCCCTTGGGGATTATGAGACTTCAGAAAGCGAATGATGAATCTAGTCGGATGGTGGCTATTGAGGTGATGGATGGGAATCACACCCTCCCTGGCTTCTGAGGCAATAAGCTCTGCAGAAATACACAGATAAAAAAGACACCTTATCTCTTCAACTTCCTGATCTCATACCCCAGTCAACAAGCAAAGTTGCAATTTGACAGAACTGTAGTTTTCTCATGAACTATTTAGGCATCTTTAAAAAAAAAAAACATTGTTAAAAATACATTTAAAAAGTACTGTTGAAATGTATTCCACCTCCCACCTCCAAAGAACAGCATGTATCTTCAATCTATCTATAAATGTCAATATAATATCATTAGGGAAAATATCTTTAGTCCCTAAATTGGTTTCTTGAGGCTCAAAATCAAAACAATAATTTCCTTTCTAAACATTTAATCTTTTGAAAAATAATTCTAGACAATCTTTTTTTTAAAAAAGGCAGCAATAAATAATAGTTCCTATTTATGTAACATTTTATAAAGAGTTTCCCAGGGATGTGCTGAAGGCAGCTTAAGTTGGCTTTGTGAGAGCTGGTAGTTAAATTTTCAAAGTAAGCATTTATACTTCAGAAATTGGCAAAAAGCCACAAATCAAGGCTTGATTTATTATTTTGTTAATTGTCTAGCCTTAAGAAAGTGATGGAGAGGATGTTTTATAGAAATTAAGCTTTAAAAAGAGTCTGTCTCTGATACATTTTTTTAACCCCCAGAGAAGTGGTTGTTAAACATTTACAAGCACACCATAGAGTTTAATAATAACCCTGTGAGGTCAGTTGCATAAGCATTATCCCTATTTACAGATGAGGAAAGCAAAGCTGAGAGAAATTAAATAATGTGACCAGACACAATGTAACATCAAAGTCTGTATTCAGACCTATGTTTTCTGACTTGAAGTCCCAGTGGTCTTTCTGCTATACCAAGCCAATAATAATTTTGTTGAAGTGACAGTCACTATTAATCTATAATGTATATGTTTCCAAAGGGTACATAAAACCTTTATTGGACAAATTATGAGGGAACATGAAATTGGGAAACATTTAATAATGTCAATGTATTAATGTATCCAGGTAAGTCTAAAACATCTCATCATTTACTGTTATTTTATTTTCAGTAAAAATACAGAAAACATACTTTGAAAATCTGTGTGTGTGTGTGTGTGTGTGTGTGTGTGTCTGTCTGTCTGTCTGTCTGTCTTGTCTTTCTCTCTGCCGCTTGAATCAGTTATTCTCTAGTTAATCAGACAAAAGAATCCCTTGGCAGTTGATGTATGTGGCCATATGCACAAACAGAAATACATTGAACCTTCTTGTGTTAATTGTATTATTGTACTACGCGAGTCCACTGGGCAAAGTCTCTGATTAGTACCAGGGAAGATCAATTTCTTTTAGGACAGTTGGGACTTTGTGCACTTTGTTAGCTACAATGGAACAATTCTGGCATGAAAATTTTTTCCCCTCTAAAATAGTGTTTCAGTCTTCACCAGTGAGTTAGTCATGTTCATTTACCTGTGTGTGTATGAATATAAAACATTATATACGACCCCCTTAAAAAATCTTCTTAAATAAAAGGCATAATTCTTAAGCAATTGGGACTATCTCTAAATTCCCATTCTAACTCAAAAACAAAAACAGTAGGGGTTTGACTACATTTTTTAATTGTATCATTTACCTCCAAAAATACCCTTACTTGCTATTTACCTCTTCAAATGAACTTTTAAAAATATCATTCAAATAAAATCAATGGAAGTGCCAATTTTTTTTTAAAGTTTGCTGTTGGGACTAGATAGTAATCAAATTTAGAAAACTATAAATTACATTTAAATTTATTATTTACAAGCAATTAATTATAAAAACAGCCAGGTGGCTTTCATTACATAAATTACTGTTAATGACAGAGGCCTCATGCTGCTACTGTATTTAGCATTTGCATGTGTCAAGAGCACATAGGGGTGTAGAACTATTTTCTTCAGGGTGAAATTGATCACTGAAGCACAAGGAGCGCTGCCCAAGTTTCGGGTTACACCACTACAAGTTGGGAGAACACTAAATATTGTCAATGTTTTAGCAACGCTTGCTAGAGGAAACTGTCATATTTACAAAAACATATTTTGTTGCCACTGCTTAAAACTTAGATGCACAGTTATCAGACACGTGTCAGTGTTTCACTCATTTCTTCTACTTAAAGACCTTGCTTTGGCATATATAAACATTAGTAACCATTAAACATAAACCATTTCATCTCTTGGCTAAGACGAACAAAGGAAGTGTGGTTTTTAGTTAAATGAGCATCAATTAAATACCTACTATGTGTAAGACATTCTCCTACGTGCTGAGGAAGCAAAAATACAAATAAAAATAGTCCCTGCTTTCAAGAAGAAAATCTTGCTAAATGAGATAATATTTAGAATGCATTTAGCATAGCTCCTGGCATATAGTAGGTGTCAGATGCATGGTTATTCCCTTTCTCCCTTCAAGGAGATTATATTCTTCAGGAGAAACCATATATACAGATATATAAATGTGAATTATTTCAAAATTACTGCTATGTTTCAAAAAATAATGTGACCAAATCTGGCCTCAGACATTTCCTTGCTGTGTGACCCTGGGCAAATCACTTAACCCCAATTGCCTAGCCCTTACTATTCTTCCACCTTAGAATTGATTCTAAGACAGAAAATAAGGGTTTAAAAAATAATGTGACAACAAAATGAGCTTTGGGGTTTGGACTTAAGAGTTGGCAGGTTTGCCTATGTACCCTGATACTTTCTGCCTTTGTAGTAACCTTGGCTAAGATTATTCACCTCTCTCAATGCTAAGCTTCCTCGTTTTGTAAAATGAGGGACTTCTTACACTAGATGGCCTCTAAGGTATCTTCCAGGTCTAGATCCTATGATCCTAAGTCTGTTTTCCTGCCAAAGTACAATAAAGAAAAGAAAAAGTCCAGGACTTTCATTTCAATACCGTACCTCAAACTTTTATTTAGAAGTGTGTATCTGTATGGGCATATGTGTTTGTGAATGTGTGTGATGTCCTTTGTTTCTCAAGATTCTGAGAGAAGAAATAATTAAATTTCTTTCTTTAGTCCTGAGATTTTAAAAACATATGCAAAAAAACAAGAGAAGAAAGCCTTAGTCAACTACTCAAAGTTCATGCATAATCTTTGATCTTACTGAAATATGAACTGTCCTTGCCAAAAGTGGAAATAAAATTAGCATAGGACCAATTACATCCTATTTCAAACCCCAAACTGATGGAGATATGAGAATGTCTGAGAAAGTGAATCTGTTACATATTTATGGAAAGATCCCCAAACTCTAGGCAACTGTCCCCAAAGTAAAAAGAACTTACTTTCTGAAAGTTGAGGAGTATTTTTCAGAGTGAAATCACTTCAGGGATTAGGTACAGTTTAAAAAATACTTGACCCTCATTTTTCTTCCTTTTCTCTTAATTTTAACAAGTTTACTATTCATCACAGCCACCAGAGATGGTAAATGGAAAAAGACCGAGATGATACCAAAAAAGTCTTTTGTTGCTTGATAGCCAACATACTAAAAAGGTTTGGCCAGGCCAGACTTTCAAAATTACTGGCCAATATTATATGTGAAGATTATTATTATAATTTTTAATTGCTATTTGTATTTTACACTATAAGTACAAATCATCATTGGTGATGCCTCCCCTACTTAAAGAATGAACCAAGCAGAGTCCTCTAGTCACAAAAGCATACATTGAACCTATAGAACAAGAGGAAATATCATGTGTAAAAGGAGGATTACTAAAAAAGGGAAAGTGAAAGACTAGGAGGAAAAATGAAACTGAGACCCTAAGAAAATAAATTTTATTATTAATGTTGATGATAATAATTTTTTTAAAAAAAAGATGAGGAGGGGAGGCAGTTAGGTGGCTCAGTGGATTGAGAGCAAGACCTAGATGAGAGGTCAGATGCTTTCTAGCTGTGCAACCTTGGGCAAGTCAATTAATCCTAATTGCCTAGCCCTTTCCATTCTTCTACCCTGGAACCAACACAAAGTATTGATTCTAAGGCAGAAGGTAACAGTTAAAAAAAAAAAAAGATAAGTTAACACTACTACTACTACTAACAATAATTTAGTCTCTTGAAGTAGGGGTTGAGGATACTCTAAAAAGGGCAGTATTCCTTTTGATAAATTTTGGCTGTGTGATC
The DNA here is from genome assembly GCF_016433145.1 of Gracilinanus agilis. Taxonomy (NCBI): domain Eukaryota; kingdom Metazoa; phylum Chordata; class Mammalia; order Didelphimorphia; family Didelphidae; genus Gracilinanus; species Gracilinanus agilis. The sequence goes on from NC_058131.1 coordinate 534,574,345, forward strand.
TAGGACAAATAACCAAATTTCTCTATGTTCACACCTCCTATGGGAAGATTATTTTTATTGAGGATTTGCAAATAGGCATAGGTGAGAACAAAAGCCACTTTGTTTTTGCCTTTTTCTCATCAAGGCCTAGCACAGGATCTAGGTAATAAATGGCAAAAAATACTGAGTTGAGTAAGTTTACAAATTTCAGGTGGCAGAGAAAGACAAGAAAGACAGGTAAGTCCCCTATGATGCCATCACCAGAAAAAAATCAGTAAAGGCCACTTGGAATCCTAAGCAACTTTTGTTATGAGTACATCTGGTTTAGTGTGAAAAAGAAAAAAATGTATCCCAGATACTTACCATTCTCTCTCCATTGATATTCAGTGATTTCAACTATAATATAGGTGGGTTTAACTATTTTTAGTATCATGAACTATGTCTAATTATACTAGGAACAAGCATGCTCCTTTAATGCATTATTTTATTTTTATCTCTTTGTCTCCTTAGGGATTAGTGCAAAACCTGGCATGTAGCAGGTGTTTAAAAATCAAAACCCTAACCCTGGCCTGTGTCTTCTAACTCTTACTTCTCTCAAATACTTCCTCAGACATCAACTTTTGAACTCTGGGCAAGTCTTAACCTCCCAGTACCTCAGTTTCTCAACTGTACAACAAGGATAATAATGGCAACTTACCTCACAGGGTTGCTGTGAGAATGAAATGTGTCAACCTATGTAAACCATTCTGCAAACTTTAAAGTGCCATGTAAACACTATCTATTATTGTTATTATTATTATTATTATTATTATTATTATTATTATTATTATTATTATTATTATTATTATTATTATTATTATTATTATATTTTGTCTTTGTGGCCCCAGCTCTGAGAACAGCACCTGGTGCAGAGTGGCTATTAATATTTACTTCCTGGCTGATAATTCTCCAGGAAATGTTCCTCTCCCTTGTGAATCACCTGGCAAAGGGAATGAGGTAATGGTTGGGGTGTTGACAGGAATGATGCCAACCTAAACACTCTTCATTTCTTCTAGGACACAGCTCTCTCATTGTCCTAACAGGATCACAGTTGCATATTCGGCATCAGTAGAGATATGAAGTTTAGGTCATCTTTATCATTGTCAAACATTATGCGCGTTTTTATTATTCTGACTTGGGTCAAATCAGTCCCAGCCCACTTTTTTTTAATTCCTTAGCATAGGGGAAAAGCAGAAGTATGAGAGAAAGTCAGAGGACTAGTCTTGGAACCAGAGGCCTTGGGTTCAAGTCCCAGCCTCTGACACAAAGAAGCTTTCTGACCCTAGACAAATCACTAAACCTCTGACCATTCTGATCAATTTTCCAAGACCATAAGTTACAGCTAATTTGCCAAGTTACAAGGGACAAATCATGAAACCTCTCTGAGCTGCAAGTGGTTTTCCACCTAAAAAATATAGATAATTGTGCCTATAAGACTAATATCTTTGAGTTCTTGTGGGACTAAGATAAGATATAGGGAAAGCACTTTACAAACATAAGAGTAATGTCTTTTATTATTATTGTGGTGGTTGGAGAGTATTTATGATTTGCAAACTGTTTTCCTTCTAAGTCTTGTGAAGAAGATACTACAATTATTGTTTTTTCCATTTCACAGATGAGTGAACTGAGATTTAGAAGAGTGGCTTATTTCCCCAAATTTGCCTAGCTAATAAATGGCCTTGAACCCAGGTTTCCTGACTCTTTGACCAGGGTAACCTACCTCTACTCCTGACATAATCATTCATGTTAGGTACATGAGATAAGAGATTAAAAATGGGAAATAGTTAATGGCAAACAAAAAGGATCAGATATATTAAATTATAGAACCAAATTTGTCATTACGGTAACTGAAGTATCCTTATGCCTAGAGGTTGTCATAGGACAGGTAGCAGATGAGCACCAGGTCTGAAATCAGGAAGACTCATTTTTCCTGAGTTCAAATCTGGCTTCAGACACTTACTAGCTGTGTGAACCTAGGCAAATCACTTAACCCAATGTGCCTCAGTTTCCTCATCTATAAAATAAGCTGGTGAAGAAAATGGCAGGCCATTCTAATATCTTTGCCAGGAAAATCCCAAATGGGATCAGGAAGAAATTAGTCATGACTAAAAAAACTACAGAATAACAAGAAATTGTGGTATCTTCAAAGACAGTATTAAACAGGTAGAATGGAACAGCAGAAAGGACCCTGGATTTGGAGTCAGAAGACCTGGGTTCAAATCTTAGCATTTTTATTCACTATCTTGTATCATTACCTCAGGCAATCAACCAATCAATTAGTGTTTCTTGGATATCAATTTAGTCTTGGGCACTGTGCAAAGCCCTGGGGAATACAAAGACAAAAAATAAATAAATATATAAACAGCCTCTGATCTTGAGAAGTTTATTTTCTGACTTAGACGTTATATACATGGTGAAGACAATATATACATGGCTTCAATTTGGACCTCAGTTTCCTCAACAGTAAAATGACAATTTTGGCATAGATGACCTTTAATGTCCATTCTTGAGCCACATCTATGAATCTATTTAAATACACTATCTTAGACATGATACATCATGTCAAGTCACATTCAAGTATCAGCGTGATCATACACACTTTAAGAGAAAAAAGCAAGTCCCTTGCCCTCTTTACGTACATGCTTTACAATCATTTTCAAAGAAGAAAATGTGCCCCCAAAGTCTTTGACTCATTCAAATGTGAGAATCATGATGAACATATTTCAATAAATAAATAAATATATGAAATAAAAATGTTAGACTATTCTGGAAATGCATATTAAAAAATAAGTATTTCATCATCTTTTCTCTCTCTCAGCATCAAAATCAATAACCAAATGAAAACTAAATATTAAAAATTGGAAAAAGGACAAAAAAGAAGACAAATTCAATTTTGATGCCAAGTGTTAAGATGCCAAAATTAATCCTGGATCAGAACTCCATTTCTCCAGCTTTATAACTAAGCAGTAAGCCACCAAAAACCAGATTTACTATGGACAACCATGGTCTTCACTTTAAGTTTGGTGATGAGAATGGTAGCACTCTAAATGCCTTTGGCATGTCCAGGATGAAATTTTCATATCATTCCCAAAGTACCCAGTTAATGTAACAGTCTCCACTAAACCAAGCTATAAACAAACCTTTAACTGGAAAGATGCGTCTATTCGTTTATAATCTGTTACCTGGAAAAAAGCAGAAGGTCTCTCTAGCCACCTAATCACCATATCAATGACACATGCCACAAGAGAGAAGCACTAGTTTATTTGATTGATCATGGTAGATAAACTCCAAATAACAGAGAAATTAACAAATGCTTGACATTTGCTCAACATCCATTATTCTGACACTGCTTTCAGAATTTCAAAGCCTGGGAGTATGCTTAATCAACATTCATATTCCCTTGTGAGCTCCAGGCACCATATTGCGCCCCGCCTTCATACTGATGAAAACTGCATATTGGCCATTTCCAAAATGTTCTGGGACTCCACACAGGGCCCCTTCTCTCTCTTGTTCCTGCTCTGCAGTTTTCTTTTAAACACTTCCAAGACAAAAGCATCTGCCAGTTTTTCTCTCTGGGGATGTATGCAAAATGAACTTAACAGTTTTAAGGCAGGAGTAACCCTCACATCTAAATTCATTCATAGGACAGAAAAGGGCCTAAGAGGCCTCTCCAGGGACAAAACCCTGCTGAAATTCCCCCCACACACAACAGTGGGAGCTTTATAAAATCTAAGTCCAGACAATTTCCATTTCAAATGCCCAACATAGCATGACCTTTGTCAGATCTCTGAGCCCGCGATGCACCCATGATTTTTTATTCTAACCAGCACAGACATTAGACAGGGCACTACTGCTAAGCAGGAGGTTCAATATTTGCATGCTCTTCTATTGTGAAAATGGAACAGTGACAGCACTGTGTCAAATGCTTTTCCTCCTATAACTTTAACTCCATGGGAGAGGCATGGCTGACAGATGACTCTCCAACATCTGTGTTATGTACATTGCACAGCTGAGGAACCCTGGATCACTGTCATAGTATCTCTGGGGTGACCTACACCTTTCTTAGATCTTTTTATTAGCTTTCCCTGCCTTATACCACCACTCCCCCCCCAAAAAAAAGATAAAAGCAAACACAGTATATTTTTTTAGTTAAAAAAAGTAAATATGGCAAGAAAGATTAACATAATTTATAGTCATTAAGCTGTTCACATAGCAGCTCAGCATATGTTGTATAAATGTCCTATACAAAATAATTTATCAGATCTGACACATTGCACATCATATTGTATTATTTAATATGCTTACTAAAATTTCATGGATCAAGCACCACTTCTGAAAGCACACAGAATGCACTGGAAAATATTTCTTCATCTCCTGTGATTTATTTTGATTACCTTTTACAGCTACATGATAAAGTGGAAGTTGCAAAATTACAAGGTTAAGGTTTACCCAGCTATTGCTTCATATAGTAAAATGTAACAAATGGTTCCCTGTCTCTGTGGTATTTTAGTTTCATTGAGTATTAAGGAGAATACCACACTAAGCACTTAGCTCCCTACTGAATATTTTAATATTTTTAAATAGGCCTTAAAACAAATACTCTGACCCAAGAGGAAAGAAAAATGGGCTGAGTTCTACCAAGGAGAAGGGAATAGTCTGTTCACCTTTGGAAAAGAGAATTAACTCCTTCAGTCTACTAGACAACCATAATACATGCTAGTAAGTAGTAGGGTAAGAATTGGCATGGCATGATAGATAAGGAAGCTAGCTTTAGAGACAGGAAGCCATGCATTCAAGTCTTACCTTAGACACTTACTATATAACCATGGGTAGATCAATTTACTTGTTAGGAATTTAGGCAATAAAGGTTACCAATAAGTTGCTGACCAGCATCAATGAAGGGAGTTTCCCCTCCAGAAATTCCCTAAACTGATGAAATCTCATCTCCAGTCCAAAATATTGACCAGGATCACAGTAAATGACACAGCCCCTGTCCTCAAGGAATTTACAAATCTAATAAAGGAAAGAAGGCACACAGTTGATCCATATATATGCGTGCGCATATGTGTGTGTGTGTGTGTGTGTGAGAGAGAGAGAGAGAGAGAGAAAGAGAGAGAGAAACCTTTACCTTCCTAGTCCTCTTATTGGTTGAAATCTTCATGCAAAGAGTGATATCCTTTCTTTCAGGCAGACATTTGTGGTCTTCCCAAAAAGAAATAGACAGATCAAGAAGATTATCAGAAAATAAAGAAAAATTATGCCAATGATATAAATAGCTAGGACTGATGCACATTTTTTTAGAACAAATGTTTGTGGGTCTCATGGCTTCTACAAACCATTTACAAGATCTTATTAAAACAAATGCCAATATCTCTTTGCAATATCTCTTTTCCTACTCTCTTTCTTTTGGGGAAGTTTTAAGATAAAGACTTAATATATTTCCAACAAATGATCTGATTAATATGCACAACACCTGGGATGAAAGGAGGATAAGGAACATTAATAAAGAAATGATTATTCTTAGGGACCAGGTCTTGTCTCACTGTGTTAGTGATACTTGACAAGGAAATTACCCCATGGTCTCCAAAATAATAATAATCCTCCCACAAGTAATATGTTTAGATTCCACTAGAGATGCTCCATATGGTTCTAGGTGAGAGTGTAAAAGCACTGTAGTCCAAAAAGCAGGGTTTAATCTCTTCAAACACCTGACCTTACTGTCAAACACCCAAACATACAAGTAGTCAATAGGATTCCTACCTTGAGAGGGAGAAACCCAGAAACCATATTCCAGAGCTACATCCTGATGGAATTGTAATTTTTAGATGAATAGCATACTTGTCCCTACTCCATGGTCCCCACAAAAAGGATATAGCTCAAACCTAGAAAAATAAAAGTGCTTAAAATTCAAAATCATGTTTTAAGTAAATGCCAGTTAACGAAACACTAAATAGCCCCATGAAAGAATTTTCTCATGAGGGCTTTCAGGGCTAGTCATGGAAATTTTGGACAGATGAGACTCAATTCTAAAAATCAGTAGTCCTTCTTAAAATCCTTATGAAGGAAATCAACACAGGAGACTGAGGTTGTAGGTGTAGGAAGCTCTATCAAAGACACCCAACAAGGTATGGTTAATAGGAGAGGGCAGGAGAAAGGAGTTAGAATATTACAAATTCCTACTGAAACTCAACACTCTCTCAACCCCCCAATTCCTGGACAAGAACTACTTTTCACCTTTCTGAGATTATTTTCTTGTTGCAAACCAACCATTATGAACCTTTCAGTGAATCACTGAATGGGCCACTTAAAGGAATAAACAATTATAAAAATGACTCTGTCACAAGCGCCTACATTTTATTTTATTTAGTGATGTAATAAGCTTAGGGGCATATATCAGGTCCAAAATGGTCTTGGTCATTAATTTAAGCAATAAATCATAGGCCTTGCCAACAATGACGGCAAACAGATGCTAACAAGGAAATGTATTATTTAATATTGCCATGTGTTATAAAAATGTAAGTGTGTTTAAGACATGTCTTAAATTTTTATAATAATATGCATTTAATACATTACTGTTTTGACACACACGGGAATCAAATTTATAGGTCCCATTCTGTAGATTCTTCTTCTCCTGTGAACACAAGAGCATATTATAGAGGGTTTTTTTTCCTTGAAGCAAGAAGGGAAAATCTTTAAAGTGTATGCTTACAACTATATCTAATTGGTTGTCTTGCTGTTTTGTGGTAAATAATGTTAGCCCCAAAACTCAATAGAAGGGGCAAATCCACAAATTCTGAATAGCATAAAAGTGTCAATTTTTAAAATTATAAATGAAAAAAGAAACTTTACGTTCTCTATAAATAAGAGAACTAATTTAAATCAAGCCCTCCCTTGTTTGGGTTCTCCTTCCTATACACATAGAGTTTAAAACTGTTCCACAAGACATGAAACTGAAGTATACCAAGAAAATAAGTTAGAAAGTTTATATATTCAAAATTTGAAGGAATTTAAAACATTTTAAAGGTCCTCGATCCACTTTCTAATGAAAAGATCCTAAAAACGACCTCATATAGATTGTGAAAAGTAGTAAACTCCAACACAATGGCACTTTGGAATCCTTAGCATGTTGAATAGCAAAATGACCTCTTTTTTCCCTATCTTAATTTTTCTTATAAATATCAAAGCTTGCACCAGTAAGTTGAGCTTATGAAGAATGGGCAAAGGAGTTTGGAGATGATCAATATGTTAAAAAAAACCTTGTTTTACTTTACCAATATGACTTCTCAGCTAATAGCAATTTTTGTTTACACATAATTATTTTAAAACTTCCCCTTCCAATCAACTCTCCTAACTGCCTGTATACTCTCCATCCCTCAGCCTACAGTGTATGCTTTAAAACACTTGAGGAAGCAGGGCTTGGAGTATGGAAACTAAATTTTCTTCATTAAATCTACTGAAGCAGATATTAAAAATGCATTTAATATACTGGAGATGGTCGGTGGGCACCGCTGACTGTGACAGGCCAGTTACTGATGATCTGCCGTCAGATGGCCTTCTCAGCAGGAGTCTGTGTCTACGGCTGCTGAAGGACAGCAATATCTTCCCTTGTGTGTAAGCTCTATTCATCTCCCAAGTATTTACTAAATCACAGGCCTCTGCACACAAACCCAGCGTTTCAGCGCATGCTAACAAATGATGGATGGCCTAGTCAATTCGTTATGTCCTGAAAGCGTGATTTCCTGCCATTCCAATCATCAAACCTCTAGAGCCTTCAGAGCTGATCAGTCCTGGAGAATATATTTTGCAGGCTCTATTAAAGGAGTGGAAGTTCTTTCCATTAGGGTCTCTGAAACTTTTTTTTTTTTTTTAAAGAAAAAGCCATTACTCAAGGCTGAGTATTCAATAAATGTTCAGGTCATATACAACTAACATGGTAAAGAGGAAAAAAGAGAATCCCTCGGATAGTAGCTAATAAAAGAGTAAGTTTTAGTTTATGATGAAAACTTTCTAATTATTTTGTAATAAGAATCGATTGCCATTATATAAGTTGTTTAAAATATATAGTAGGTTGTAGAACTTGGCTAAAATTGGATTTGGAGATAGGGACTTTTCAAAGGATATCAGGGCCCTCTCTTAGTTGTGTTCTCCTAATTTGTTTCTTTGGTAAATATTTTGATATATGTATTTCCATATAAGTGGTTTCCTTTATAATACTATGCATTTCATTGTAAGTATTTAGAACATTGTTTTAAGAAGAGGTCCATAGATTTCAGCTTGTCAAAGGGATCTATGATACAGAAAAGGCTGAGAATCCCAGCTATAAAAATCAAACTTACCAAAGGAATAAATCTAAAAAAAAAACTCTACACACTTTTCTGTTTTTCTCCAAGGTGATGTATATCAAACATCCTTGCTACAGATCTCAAGCAATTTTTAAAATATTTAGCATCAGTTTTTCTATGGTACAGAAATATATACATACATACATGCATGCATGCATATATATATATGTATATATATATATATAGAGAGAGAGAGAGAGAGAGACATACATATGATAGCTTCAAAATATTAAACTTTATAAAATAGATCTACCTACCCAAACTAATAAACTATGATTCCTTTTGCTTTACAAAAACAAGATGGTATTAAAGAATAGAACAATTTAACGCAAATAAGCATCTGGAAATGCTATTTAAAAAATAACTCCAAACTCTGCTGGCCTTCAATTTAACCAATAGGTGGGTAGCTATAATGCACCATATTTAGCACAAGCTTCAGTGCACTGCCCTGCCATTCACCTCCACCTTGACCTGAAGATTAAGCTCACTTTTATTACACACAAAGGTCATCTGTATGAGGTCAAAATTCAAAGTCCCTTGTCAGAAAAGGTTGATATATTCCAACCTTTCCTACGCCAATGCATCAAATTTTTCATGGTGAAGTCATATTCAGCAGACAGTATATTCAGCAATTTATTGTGCCATTGTAATACAGCACAGAATACAATTGTCCAAAAAGCTATCCCATGAATAAAATATTTTTCATGACAATGTACCAAATCTAGTCTCTTTGTGAACCTCTAACAGATGAAATACATCTAACTAGGTCTTGCTTTCATATTTCAGAGGAATAGCATAGGAAATAATTGTCCTGTATGATCTATAGTATGTTGGCTAGGCCATGGTATAAAGACTGTTTTTACCACCACAGTCTTTAGTTATAGGCAACATTTTTTAATGATGACACATTAGCAAACACAGATGCAAATGAAAAACCTATACTCTTCTTTGGTCAGTTTTGATATTTCTATTCCTATCTATGCCCAGCAGCCTTACAAGTGAGGCCCCCAAATCAGAAGTCATCTCTATTTGCTCATATCCACCAATTTTGGCATGGTCACCCAAACTCAGAAAAAAAATTAGAATTAAAGTCTTAGTCCAAAATTTGATTTTGCTGCTCCAGAGATTATCTGTAATAATAAAACTTGTATAAGAGAAAAGTTTCTAAGTTGTATTTGCGAATATGCTTTTAGCAGTAAAAAGCAAGATTTTAAAGTAAAAGAAACACATTTCTTAAACATGTTTCCTTTTCTTTGCACTTAAGAAACACTCTTTTTTACAAGCAGAAGTATTCTGAAAGAGATTATATTTCAAAGAGATTCATTTTCAATTATTTTGCAAAGAATGGATTGTTCTTATGTTTTTATCAATAACAATTAAAATGGATCAATTAAATTTTTTTTTAAATCCTTCCCTTCTGTCTTAGAATTGATACTCCGTTTTGGTTCCAAGGCAGAAGGTCAGTAAGGGGTAGGCAATCAGGGTTAAGTGAATCACCCAGAGTTATACAGTTAGGCAGTATCTGAAACCACATTTGAACTCAGGGCCTCCTGTCTCCAGGCCTGGCTCTCTATTCACTGAGCCACTCAGTTGCCCCTCAAATAAGTTTTCACATTTGTTTCCCAACCCAGATCAGAATGCAAAACCTTGGGTCTTCAGGAGACTTGTACTAGTCTTTACTAAGAAAATGATTTCAAGTTTGGCTACCTCAGTATAGTTGAGCTCTGACTCTATAACCAGCAGTCACCCAATCTCCTTTCAAAAATATCACAGTCATCAAATTCTTGCCAAGCTGAAACAGCAAAGAACAATGACCTTCTAAAACTATGAGATGCGCTTGACAAAAGAAAAAAATAATAGAAAATCACTAGGTCTCTAAAGAAAACTATGCCTTCTCCTACTCTTTCTTTGCCCCTAGACTGCTCTGGTCATACCTTAAAAGCAAGAAAAATTTGTTCAAAGCTTAAAAGTTACCAATCTTTATGACTGCAATACTGTCTATCTTTTGTAATTTTCATTTATGACTTTTGCCATGGTTAACAAACAAATTAGGCTTCCAACAACCCTATGATTAGACTTTAATTCAATAATATCTGATGTTACCATCAAACAGTAAGAGATACTAAACATATTCAGAATGGGAAAAAAACATTTCCTTCTATATAGATCTCATAGAACAGAGATGTTTTCTTAGATTGTTTTGCAAAAATCAGATGTTAGTAAATTGAATCATTTTCCCATTGTTTTATATTATAATTCAGAGCTATTTTATCTTCATTTCTGATTGATAACTTGGCAGTGTTTCATAACACTTAAGCTATCTATTTGTCTAGCCCTTTTCCCCACTCAAATAGTTACTGATCCCTGAAAAGATGCACTAAGGTAGTTCTCTAGAAAAGGAATCCTTCCTTAATCCTTTTATCAGTTGTTTATATGGGCTAAGAAGACTTACCTGTGACATTACTGCAGTTCAGCTATGGTAGTCCCCATCCTACACCATCTCCCCCCCCCTTTTTTTAAATAGAATAAAGACTATAAGAATCTGACTCATGGTCAATTCATTTGACATCTTAGCTCAATGGGACTTGACATGCAAGTTAACTTTAAATTTTAAACTTCAAAGAAATGACAAGTTATACAGTTTGCCCACAACATATGATGCTCTGAATAATTATGCCTACTTAAAATTAAATATTCTACCACATGGCAAAGAATACCTATCACCATGTCAATAGTAGGTGAATAAAAGGTTTTGACCCTGGCCTTACATGCATCTTGAAATTGAATAGACACATTTACTATTCTACCAATAGAATAAATGGAGGAAAAGATGGGATTTCCAACTCATTGGATTAGATGATCTCTAAAGACTTCTTTAGATAAAATTCTATGATCCTGTTGATATGATCTCTCACAGGTTTTGGAGAGGGCCAGGGATCACAGCTGACTGGGCACTGGAGTTTTTATTAGCAAGCATTTATTAACAAAGAGTGCAAAAATATGTTTATATGTTAGAAAATGAGTGAAAGAAGAGAATGGGAGCAGGGATCAGCTAATGTGTCTCTAAAAAAATGACCCACATTCATTAATTCAAAAAAATATTTGGTATGCATGTTTTAGTTTTCCAAGTGGTTTTTTGACCACAAGCCCAAACCACCACTTATCTGTTCTCTGTTTAAACATTCTGAGAAATAATGCTATATTAGTAGATGAGATTTCCACTTAATTCCTTGAAAATATCATTTTAGCCTAAGCTTCACAGGGGTTAGTTTCAGAAAAACAATATTGTGAATGGGTGACTAGCTGAATGATGTTAAAGCTGGGTTGTGACTTTATGATGGGATTTAGTTATAATGCATTACACATATTATCATAAAAGAGAATTCATCAGAGGCCCCTTATGTAGAATATACATATATAAAGTTTACTTTTTCTACTTCAATCTGGGTCATACCGTGACTGTATATCAATTGTCTTAGAAGCTATATAATTTCTGAAGACAAAAATTCAACTGATATGGCAAAAATGGTGCCAAGTGTGAAATAAATATATGATGGTAAATTCAGTCTGCTTTTGTCTGAAAGTCAAATAATAAAATATTATTACTTTAAGCTTAAATTGAACCTTTTCTCCAAGGAGGAAATATTTAATTTTTCTTTATTGTACAAGTAAACATACTGGTATGTGTTATTACTTAGTAGCTTAAAGTTCCATGTCTGTAATGTAGACTTAAAAAATGAATGAAGTCAATAATCTAATTTGATTCCCATAAAAATGAAGTATTTCCCCCACTCTAATAGTAAATATAGTCAATGTGCGGATTCTTCTGGGGATAACATTAGCTATGATTTTCTTTGAACTGCTCCCTTATAGGGATTCCTATTTTTACTCATACCTTTACATGAAAGGCAAAGCAAAAGGGCACAGGTTTCTGAAAATGGATAAATACAGCTTTTAGGGAATAAAACAGTCAGACATCTAAAAAAAAGATTCCTTTACAAGAAGTCAAACCTCAACAGGCATTCAATAACAAAATAAAATGTCTTCAAGTCTTTTTAACAGCCTTTTGGAAATAAAGAAAATACTCAAAATAATCATATGGATTTGTTTTATCCCAAGTCATAATGGTACAAGTTCATGATCAATATAAAGAATACCTCTAGCCATCTTTCCAGTGTACATAAATTTACAATCTTTTTGAAAGCCATGCAAGTGAATTATCTTTCATTTAAATATCAACTTCCAACAGGATTATTCCCCCTCAAAGTCCCATCAGCATCACAAACCCAAAATGTCCTAAATAGAACTTATCATCTTTTTCCTAAAACTATATCCCTTTCAAACTTTCCTATTTCTGTTAAAGTTATGACCATTTTCCCACTCACCTAGGTTTACCACCTTGGAGTCATCCCTGACTCCTCATATTTAATCAGTTAACAAGTCCTAGCAATTCTACCTCCACGACATCTCTCCCAGACATCACTCCTACTCCTACTCCACTCATAGATACTACCTTCATTGTCTCTCACTTGTACTACAAGTTTCCTCATTTATTTCCTACCTTCTTTTTTTCTCTCATCTCCAATCTAACCTCTATACAACTGCCTTATAATAAAGGTTAAACCATACCATTACCATGCTCTCTGGCAGCTGCCTACTGACTCTATGATAAAGTATTAACTTCACAACCTGTTTGCCACCTATCAAAGAAGTCTTATTTTCTATAAAGGGGAACTTTATTCACAATTTTAGCCAAACTGGCCTACTAGCTGTTCCTTGCCATCTTCCACCCAGGTGCCTCTGAAAATTGCTGTCCTCCATGCCTAAAATGTATTCTTTCATCAGTTCTAACTCAAAATCTCTATCTTCCCCTACTTGTGCATGCTCTCTACCTCCATAAATCACCTTACATTTATTTATATACGTTATATGTTGTATGTTTATGCTAGAATGAAGGGTCCTAGAAGGCAAGGGTGCTTTCCTTTTTTTATTTTTGTTTCTCCATCACCCAATGTTCTTTCCTGAATTGCTAACAAAAAATTATACTATCAAAAGAATAATAAAATTGTAAATTGAGAAATATAACTCAAAAATACAGAAATAAGATCATATATATATAAACTACATAACTAAAAGAATTATGCAATTCTCTCAGCTGTCCCTTGAAGTCAATGAATTTAAGCATTTCAAAGAAAAAAATTGAGTCACTATGAAAGATTTGGGGCAAGTTTCTAGTATATGGGCTGTGTTTGTCTATACTGAGAAAAACTTAAGAATTCACTGTCAAGTGAGCAAAAAACAAATATAAACTTTCTTTTATTATCATTTCTATGTCATTTCCCTGACCTTGCCTCAAACTGCAAAACTGGATTTTGTATATGGGAGAGTAAATGTGGTCTGGATTAGGCCAGACAATTAATTCTTGACCCTGAAAGTCAATGGTTAGTCCTAGCTACTGAGTAAAACTGAATTAGCAAGTATAAAGGACATTAATGTTTTGGTGTATAGTCCTGTGAAGACTTTTGAGATACAACACTGAGATTTTATTAACAACAACAAAAAAAAGGTGCAAATACCACAACATGGCTAACTAATCAAACAAGAGTGTCAAAGTGGGAGAAATGTGGGAGTCATGTAAATAAATCGACATGGCTTTAATAGGGAGCTTTGCTAATGAACCCAAACTTAAAGAGAATTTGGAAGAGAAGTCACAGAGCCTTAGGATGAAAGGCAAAAGAGGAGCATAATACTAAAAGTTTCATGTCAATAAATCTAATGCTCAGAATGAACAAAAGACAGCAACAATGTAAAAGGCAACAACAACAAAAATGGGAGACTAAGCTTCAGGAAAATAAAAGGCAAACAGATGGGCCCCTACCTTGACAAAGAAGTTATAAGTTAATGAATGACAAAAAAACAAGTATTTATTCAGCACTTAATATATTCCAGACACAATGCTGCTAAGTTCTGGAGACCCAAATAGAAGCCAAAAAAAAGAGACAGTTCCTGCCCTCATGTTGTTTACATTGTAATGGGGAAAGACAGCTAATAAGGGCATCAAAAAGTAGGATGGAGAAGCAGGGAAGAAGATGTGGTAACAAAATCTAAAAAGTCAGAAGCATAGCTGGGCAAGACAAAACCCTTCTGCTGCCTTTGGAGATATGTTCTGAGCCAACCTGGACCGACTCCTAAGATTGAGACTAACAAGGAACTTTTCAATGGGACAAAGGAACCAGCATGGCAGAGGCAAGAAGTCAGCTATGTCCAGTCATGGCAGAGAAGTCTAGAGATAAAAAGCACAAGGAGGTAGGAAAATAAAGCACTTAAGTGTAGAAAGAACTAATTTAACCCTGATTCTTGAATTAGTCTTTTCCAGCAAGAAAAATGATCATCAAATTTTTTAAAGAGTAACTCACAACATAAAAAGGAAACTGTAGTCCTAAATAGGTTACGATATAAACGTGAGAGGCAGCTAGGTTGCTCAATGGATGGAGACCCAGGCCTGGAGTCAAGAGGTCCTGGGCTCAAATGTGGCACTTCCCAGCTCTGTGATCCTGTGCAAGTCACTTAACTTCCACTGCCTAGCCCTTATTAATCTTCTGTCTTAGAAACAAAACTTAGTGTGGATTCCAAGACAGTAAGAAAAGGAGGGGAGGAAGGAAGGGAGAAGGAGAGAGAAAAAGAGAGAGGGAAGGAAAGAGAAAGGCATGGGGGAGAGAAAGGGAGAGGGGGGGAGAGAGAGACAGACAGACAGACAGACAGATAGACAGAGAGACAGAGAGAAAGACAGAGACAGAGAGAGAGATTTATAAGAAGCCTATTCCAGTGTTTTCATATTAAGTTTCTGAATTATTTTTTAGAAAATGAATGAACCTATAGGTACTAAATCAAAGTCATTATTGACAATGTTTGAAACCTCTTAGAGAATAAAAAAAGGCTCAGAACACTAGTTTCTAAATAATAATAAAATAAAAGCATATTCACTAAAATGACAAACCAGTCAGATTGGTAATCCCCAACAAAACCTCTCAAGCACAGATTTTTAAGCAGATGATTTACCAATTAAGAAAGCAAATAGCCAGATATCTAAAAATATCCCTCACCATTAGCCCACAGCTAAAGGCTAAAATTGCCAGATTTTCATGAGAAAGTCCGAGGACCTATGGTCAAAACCTGGTTTTGTCATTACCTGCGTGGACTTAAGTAAATCATAATGTTTTAAAGTCTTAATTTCCTCAGTAAAATGAATGATTGGACTAGAAAAATTCCAGTACTATTCCTACTTCTAAAGATCTTATTCTGTCATACTGAAAAAAATAAAATAATTTAAAAAGATCCTATATTTTGAGAATTAGAGAAAATCTTCCACAGTGGTCCTGCTGAGGCAAGTAGAAAACCAGCAAGAAAAACTCCTACCTGCAGATTTCTAAGGCATATAAGTATAAAATTAAGTAATTATTAAATCAAAGAAAAGTTTCCCCAGACTTCGGGAAATTTTTTAAAAATCACATTTTAAGAAACAACAGAGGAAACATCATATTTCAAATAACCAAAGTAAAACAAAGTTTTCTTCTTTTTTTAGAGCACAAAAAGAAAAAATGACTAGATATCAAAATTATATACCTGGAAAGGTTCCATGATTTATGGAAACAGAAGAACTCACTTCAAAGACAAGCAAGACGTAGAATATTTTATCAACAATAATCTACAGTGATAAAGATACAAAGAAGCATGATAGAAAAAAATCTAAACCGATGGAATAAGAGTAAAAAAAAACACACTTTAAGCTTACTATTTTATCTTTGCTTAAGATTTATTATATTGAAGCAATATTAAAGTATATAACATTTCCTAATCTAATTGAAATAAGTTAGATTTTGGGATAAAAACATATTCTATGATCCACACAGGAGAGTAGAAATTACTTAAAACAAACAAACAAAAAAAACACTGCATATCTACTATTAAAAAAACTTTCACACAGATGAGAAACCATAACAGCAAAACTTAATGGCAAAGAACCCCTATCTAGACTAAAAGCAGAGCTTACAACTCAAGAAAAGTATAACAATTAACAGGTTAAAAAATTTGAAATAGGGGGTAGCTGGGTTGCTCAGTGGATGAGAGCCAGCCTTAGAGACAGGAGGTCCTGGGTTCAAATTTAACCTCAGACACTTCTCAGTTGTGTCACCCTGGGCAAGACACTTAACCCTCATTACTTAGCCCTTACCACTCTTCTGCCTTAGAACCAATACCCAGTATTGATTCTAAGACGGAAGCTAAGAGTTAAAAAAAAATTTTTTTTGAAATATGATCAAGAAACAAAACCCACCAATATAGTGTTTATAGGAAATCTATGGGGGGGAAAAAAGATAAAACTAGATTAAAATTAAGAGGCTAATTTAAAGGATGTTATGCAAGTAGAAGTTTAAAAAAGAAAAAGGAGTAGCTGTAAGACAAAAAGAAATCCACATTATCAAAAATTCAAAAGGACAAAAAGGCCATCATATAATGGCTAAGTGAATGATATATAACAAATATGTAACAACTGTCAAGTTATATTTACCACACAATTTGACAGTTAGATTCATAACAGGAAGATTAACAGGGACAGAGATAGAAATATATCAAAATATTATAATAGTAGAGGACTTTAGCCCTCTTCCTAGAATGTGACAAATCAAAGAGATTACTAATAAAAGATACCATAGATTTGAACTGCTAACTGAAGTTGGAATTCATAGATAGAGAAAGAGAGATAAATGAGAAAAGAAAAGAATGCACATTCCTTTCAAGTACACATAGGACAAATATAAAAACTGATCACACACCAGGTCATAGTAAAAAGGCCCTTTTCAGACTGTGATTCAATAAAATTAAAATTAAATAATAACATCATCCTGAAAACTACATGGAAGCTAAAAACAACCTAAAAATGGTGATTAGGTTAATTTTAAAAAAGAATATATTTTTTTAAAATAATAAAAACAATAGAGATGATCTGTTATAGATAGAAAGAAAATTGGAGTCCAAATCTCATCTCTGCTACTTACTTTTTACTACTATTATGACCTGGGGCAACTCAGTTAACTTCTGTAGGTCCCAGTTTTCTATCTATAAAACAGAAGATTGGACTAACTAGGTCTCTAAGATTCTTTTCTATTCTAAAATTATGATTTTGTGATCAAATATTGAAACCTATGGAATGCAACTAATATTCTTCTTTGAGATTAACTTCTATCACTAAGACGGGAGGAAAAAAAAACTAAGCTGGTTATCAAAAGTATTTTCTAGTAAGCTAGAAATCCCTAGAACTAGAACTGATTTCCTTTCCTCTACCAAAGCAAGTCTTTATTATCTCAGCAATTTATATTTTTACATGGTGGCCTAGAACAGTGGTATCAAACTCAAATAGAAACATCACAGTGGGCAGCATACTGACTTAGAAAATCATAAATTTACATTATCTATGTTGCACTGTATTTTTATTTATTTGATTAAATATTTACCAAATACATCTTAGCCTAATTGAATGAATTTGACATCTAAGTTTGACCTCTAAGGTTTTTCTCTACTGATATCCTACCAAAACAAAAGCAACAAGAGAAATTTAAACAGATAAAATCTCAGAGGAAATAAGACAAGTTATCAAAAATTACCATGTTGGGTTAGCTAGGTGGTTCAATGAATAGCCAACTAGGCCAAGAGTCAGGAGGTTCTGGGTTTAAAATCTGAACTCAGACACTTCCTAGCTGCATGACTCTGGGCAAATCACTTACCCTCAATTGCCTAGCCCTCACTGCTCTTCCATGGAATCAATTGTTGTATTAACTTTAAGATGGGAGGTAAGTTTTTTTAAAAATTACCATATCCAAAATAAACTCTCTTGTCCAGATGTATTCACAGTAGAATTCTTTCAAACTTTTCAAAAGCAAACAATTGCTATTTTACCTAGGTTATTCATAAAAATAGAAAAAAATACATTTACAAATTTTATATTGATTTTTAAAGTCCAGAAAATAGTAAAAAAGAAATCATATGGTGATCTCATTAATTTATGTGGATGAAAAAATACTAGATAAAATATTAATTAACTGAATACAACAATAACATTAAAAATTTATTTAGCATATGCATTCAAGGCTGATTCAACATTGGGAAGACATAAAACATCATAAAGCATACAAACAAACCAAAAAAGTATATCAATAGATACTGAAAAATCTTGATAGAATCCAACATTTCTTTATGATAAAAACACTAAAAAGAGTATGTATGGAGTAATTCTATGCTCAAAACAATAAAAAATTGCCTTAAGCCAAGAGTCAACGTAATAGGCAATGGAGAAGCTGTTTGCCTAAAAACAGGTACAAAAACAAGGGTAGACATTTTTGCTGCTTTATTTTACATAACATCTGAAATTCTAGCAATTTCAGGAAGGCAAGAAAAAAATAAATTAGAGAGATTAATATTGGAAAAGAAGATATCATTTGCTGATGACATATCTAGAAAATCATTTTTCACAACCACAACTGCTATTATATGTGAATGATTGAAAGAGAACTAAAGAAAAAAAGAAAGCAGCAGGGACCACTTTAGACCAAATGGGGAAGATTTGATTGAAAACATGTAAGATATGGTTAGAAAAGTATAAGTTGGAGTATCCAAGGAGAAAAGGATATCAAACATACAAAAATCTATAACATGAATGCAATACAGGCTGAAATTGGCAAACTTGAATAGGGAATGTGATAGATTTCAATTATTGTTTCCCATTGGCATAAATGCTAAATTGTTGCCTCCAAATATAGTGTAGGCTACTTAAGAAATCAAAACCATGAATCCCACTTTTTTTATTCTCCAAAAAATACTTTAGGCTGCTGTTGTATCAAAAAATGGTGGTTGAACAAAAGAGCAATAATGCCATTGCTTAAACTCAATAATACTAATGATTCAGAATGGGATAAATATAGGGTACACTGTTGAAATGGCATCTCAGTTTTATAACCAAAATAAAATCTTGGAAATATTTTGTGTCTAGACTAAAAAATACAACATAAAAGACAACTCTAGCAAGTAGGAACTGAAAATCGCCACCTAGTAAATTTGTACCTGAGGGGGGGAAAAAAAAATATACTACACAGTAACACGAATGTGTAATTGTGGCTCAAAGGAACATTTATAGCCAACATTCGGCATATTATTCAAGTGTGGCAACCTAGGAACCAATGGTGTAAAAGGTAGTCTAAAAGAGTATAGGATGGTGTAAAATAAATTAGATAAGTTAAAAAAAATAAAAATAAAAATAAAAATAAAAAAAATTTAGATGAGTTAGAGCTGGAAGAAACTAAATGGAAAACTAGTCCAACCTAAGACAGAGGTTGAGACTAAAAAGGCAAATGACTAGCCATGTTACTATCTACATTGTGAAAGAATGTGCATTATTAAATACTCAATAAAAAAAAATCCATGATTTCAGTGATGTGCATCCCCTCTCTACTATCAGTAAGAACACAAATATTCCACACTTTCTCATCCTCTTGCAATTCTAGCCCAGTTATTTTCATAAATCATCTGGAGAAAATGTAAGCAATCATCTGTAGGCCTTCCATTTAATATTGTATTTTTTTAAATCACTTTGAGGAGGGCAACTAGGTAGCATAGTAGATAGAGTGCCAGACCTGGAGTCAGGAGGCTCTGGATTCAAATGCGGCCTGGGCCACTTCCTAGTTGTGGCATCCTGGACAAGTCAATTAATTCTGAATGTCTAGTACTTATTGCTCTTATGTCTTAGAATTGATATTAAGACAGAAGGTAAAGGTTAAAAAAAAATTAATTTCGGGGTAATAGCATATAATTGAGATGTCCATTTAGTGTTTCACAAACTCACTACTGAACTGGCCCATCTCCCTTCCTGTCTACCTCCTAACTTCTCTTGGCCCAAACAAAATTAAAATGTCAATGGGAGGGGCAGCTGGGTAGCTCAGTGGATTGAGAGCCAGGCCTAGAGACTGGAGGTCCTAGGTTCAAATCCGGTCTCAGACACTTCCCAGCTGTGTGACCCTGGGCAAGTCACTTGACCCCCATTGCCTACCCTTACCACTCTTCCACCTAAAAGTCAATACACAGAAGTTAAGGGTTTAAAAAATAAAAAAAAAATGTCAATGGGAAATCTTTAACAAAATAAACAAAAGTACAATAAAACAAAGACCATATTACCTTTAGTTTTCCAGGTTAATTTGTAAGCTTCAGAGATTCATTTCTATTTCAGTGTGACATTATTGCTTTATATTCCTTCTTGAATTCAAGTTATCCTTAGTATATACTAAAGCTTAGCCATGCTTTTTGAATTACTAGCAATTTTTATTTTTTCAAGATGTGTGCTCCAAGTTTTATTGGCAAAAATACTGGAGTTCTTTGCCACTTCCTTTTCCAGATTTTCCATTTTACAAATGAGAAAACTGAGGCAAACAGGATGAAGTGACTTGCCCAATATCACATGGCTAATAAGTGTCTGAGGATGGATTTGAATTCAGATATTCATGAGTCTAGGCCTGGCACTCTATCCATTCTGCCACCTCCCTGGTATAAGTCTATCAATTTGCAATTCCACTAGGAAAGCTTAAGTATATCTCTTTTTCCACAAGGCAGTGAGGCATGGAATTTTTTTCACTTTTAATTATTTTTTTTTTGTTGAGAATCTGATGTGAATGAGGGGATATAATGGAAAGAGAATTCAAATGGAGCCTTGGATTGTAACCCAGGTTTTCTCAGCTCTAATACTTACTAGCCATAGGATTTGGTACAATTCACTTCCCCTCACTATACCTAGGTTTTCTCCTCTTTAAAGTGAAGGGATAGATTCAGTAATCTCCAGGGTTACTTCAAGTTCTGAATATGATCCCCCTAAAAGGAAAACTAAATACTTGGTTATGCTTATATTATAGCTTTGAAATTTTCATAAATCCAAGAAAGTAGAACAATTAGAAATAGTGATACTTGGTAATGAAATTTTTTATGAGGACACTTAGAAATACATTAGAATTTGAATTTTTTTTAATTAAATCCCATTAAGATGAACTATATGAAGGTGTTTTGAGATATGGGCAAATGAGATACTTTTAAAATCCAAGGTAATAAGATACAAATTAAAAAATGAAAGCACCTTCTACTACTATACTAAAAGCATCCTCTGTATAGGAATGATCATCTCAACCATATTAAGCACATATTTATGTAGAGATTTACAGTCTACAAACTCATGATGACCACAGTGAAGAAGGTAATGACATTAATATTGTATCCATTGGTTAGGCAAGAAATGAAGTTCAGAAAAATAAATGACTTGCCCACAGTCACAGAAGAAATGAGTTGTAGGGCTAGAACTCTTGGAGTAAAACTTGGAAAGTTACTAAGCACAGTGCTTTCCAGCCATATTAAATGCTGTACTTAAATCTGACAACTTAGTAGAGCTAGATCGATACCTGGTACTATGATCAAGCAAGTACAATTTAACCATTTCTCAAATTATGTTGGGAAGTTGGGAGAAGAGAATGGATGAAAGTGATCTTGTTAGTCTGGCTGGTCTTTTCATGAATTGCTACTTTCCCACAGAGATGAGAGGCATCAGAAAGTCTTGGGTTCAAATCCCACCTTTGAAAAATACTGACTTTGTGATTCTGGGCAAGTCAATTAATTTCTCAAATCTTGGGCAACACTCCCAAGTGCTGCCTTAACCTGATTAAAATATAATTAATTGGAAGCTATTTAACAAAGTAAGAATGGAATAGAATATTCATATGTGGTATTCTAAGTCAATATGTGGCCTAGAGGAATTCTCTATGTATAGCTTAGAGTCACCTGATTTCTATATGAATTTGACACTACAACTTTAGACATCAATTCTAAGACTATGAATGAGAGGAGTCAATTTGCATTTGCAATGGATGTTTATTCCCTTGGAAAATACCTCTATCAATTAAATCACAGATCTAATACCTAACTCTATAGCCATCCCACAAACATAGAATATGGGAATTAGAAAAATAAAAGAGGACAAATAAAAAAATAAGATGCAAAGTACTGGTCCTCTCATGTACCAAGTGGATCTCTCATAAATAAAAAAACCACTTAATAACCTGGGGGGAGAGGGGGAGGAACACAGTAGAGCTTTATAGAAGTAATAATATTGTGGGAAAGAAATAGAAAAAAGCTAGATAGGTGTCAGTCATTGGGTCAGTTGTAGTAGAAATGTTTACATGTAACAACTTCTACAAGCCCCACCCCAACCCCCCAAAAAATATAAGGAAAGCTAACTTAAAAGATGGAATTTTTTTCCTTATGGAGAAAAAAAAAAGATGTTACATAGCAGATGATACTGGATCAAACTTAATATAAAATGTTTTCTTTGTTTCTGCTCTTTCTATCCTCCTAAATCAATTTTTCTTAGAAAAATCCCAGTTTGTGGATCCCTATCACCCTTCCTTTTTAAAGTCCATTTTGCTGTTCATTAGCTCTTATTCCAGACAGTACACAGGCTTAATAAAACAGATCAAACTCATACAAGTCAATTTTTACCCTTGCTAGAAGTTCTTAGAAAAGGGTTAAAGAAGGTAAAGGTGAAAACATTCTTCAAAATGAGTTTGGGCATTACCTATGGGATTAGAATCATAGAATACTGCAGCTGAAAGGGGCTTGATCCTTGAGGTTGGTAGTTCATATATTAATATGCCCATTTTGTGAACAGATAAAACATGCTCAAAAAAGGCTAAATGACTCAGCCACAATCAGGCAGTAAATGGCAGAGCTGTTATAAGAACTCACTTCTCCAAGTTCAAGTTCATTGTTTTCCCCCTATACTTCTATCAAGTATCATTAATAAAGATACAAATTTCTTACATTACCAATAAAGAAACAGAGGCCAAGAGGTTAAATTATTTCCCTTGGATTACTCAGCTAGATAGGCAGTAGTAAAAGAACCCAAGTGTCTTGATTATTATATCACCTAGTTCAGACCACACTTTAATTTTCATTACTTGGAAGATGAATTATACAATATCAAATAACTTTTATCATCAATTACATTAGCATGATAAACTCTAGTCAAGTGAAAATTCCTCCACCATTAAGAGATAAGTGTGTTTATAGTATAAATTCCTTGAGAATGGGTTTGGGGTGGGGTGGTGGGGAAGTCAGGCCTAGAGAGAGGAGGTCTTGGGTTCAAATGTGACCTCAGATACTTTCTATCTATGTGTCCCTGGGCAAGTCACTAAACCCAAATGCTTAGCCTTTACTGCTCTTCTGCCTTGGAAGCAATATCAATTCTAAGTCAGAAGGTAAGGGTTAAAAAAAATGAGATGGGAGGAAAGGATTTGTTTTTTAAAATTTAATCAATTAATAAGCATTTTTAAAAGTATCTACTAAGTGCTAGAAATTATATTTAATACTTGGAATAGTGGTACAAATATGAAACAGTCCCTTGCCCTCAAGGATCTTACATTCTACTCAGGGAAATAAAAGGATATGAATAGGTTGACAAGGCACAAAAAGCACACATAGTGATTAAGGAGTAGGGGTGAGCAGTGGGGGGAAGGGGGGAAACAAGGGGGAAAGATCACCAAAGGCTTCTTGAGGGAGCAACAGGTTTCAAGAGGCAGAGGGGAGAAGGTTCAGAATTCCAGTCATGAGGGGCACAAAGGCCTGAGACATAATGTCATGAATGAAGAATAACAAGTAGCCAATTTGGCTTAAGTATAGAATGTGTGAGAGAGAAAATTGACAAATAATCCCCCAGGAAAGAAAGGTTGAAACCAAATTGTAAAGGGTTTTCAATGCCAGAGGAGTTTGTGTTTTAGTATAGAGGAATAGTGGAGCTTCTGAATCTTCCTGACCAGAGAAGCAACAGGGTTAGATCTATGATTTATGAATATCAATTTGGCAGCTGTATGATGCATAGATTAGAGAGGGAATAGATTGGAAGTAATTAGGAAACTAAAGCCATAGTCTAAGTGAGCTGTGATGAGAGACTTTAGGATGATGATTGCATAGATACAAAAAACACAGTACAAAGATCTGTTATTTCCTCCAAAGAAACTTTTGCTGTGGAAATTCTTTCCTCACCTGATACATCCAATCTATGTTTTAAGAGAATTAAGTGTGAGAGTTACCAGAGGCACATAGAGGTTAAGTTACTTGCCCAGGGCCACACAATAAATGAATGTTCTTGAGTCCTTGTGCCTAGAATGCACTCCCTCCTTACCGCTCCATCTTAGAATCTTTCCCTTTCTTTCTGGAGCTTTGCTCCAGAACTAATTTATACAAAGTCTTTTTGATTTCCAACTGCTAATGCCTTCACAAAGTTACCATGTACCTATTTTGTATCTAACTACATTGTTTACATGTGTGTCTCTTAACTAGATTGTAAACTCCTGGAGGGTGCAGGGACTTTCATTTTTGTTACTTTATCCCCCAATGGTCCCTCAAATCCCTATTATTTAATATACAGAGAAGTGTTGATTGTATTGCCTTCAATTCATTTAAGTCAAGAGTCTCTAGTTTCTTATTGCCTCTAAAATTTCTCTTCCATTCATTCATTCATTCCCCAAAGAATGTTTGTTGTGAGGTTATTCTTTTGTGGCGCTGGGGATATGACACTTACACGTCTAAAGTCTTCTTTGAAACATAATGGGAAAGGGGAAACTACCAATAATCCCTACCTAGGCAATGAATGGTCTAGTATCTCTATGACCCCAGTACTGTACATACCCGCTGGTGTCGTGGCACCTGGTGACTCAGGGACACAGCTGCCCTGAAGAAAGAGCGGGAGACTTACCTGGGGAACCTCTGTTTCAGCTTCCTCAGGCTCTGCCTGGTAGGTGGCACAGCCACGAGGAACTGAGCTATCTCCTCGTACTGGGCCTTGGTCAATATCATGTTTGACCCGGGAAGGGGGCGGAGGGGAGCTGGAATCCAAGGGGAGTGAAATGACACCCAGGGGCCGGTGCAGTCCGAAAGGCAACGGGACTAGGGATTAAGACGGCTGGCACCGTGCATCCTCGCTCCCCCTCCCCACCCTCTGCGCAGCACGAGACACAGCTGGGGGCCAAGGGACGTGGGGGAGGTAAGCACGCGGCCACGATCCCCGGGCTCACAGCAGCGGCAGCGGCGGCAGCGGCGGCAGAAGCGCGGGCTATGCGCGGGCCTGCCCTCACCCCGGCTCTTTGGGCAGCCGCAGAGTGCGGAAGTGAAGCAAACAGGCGCCATGTCACTTAAGGGAAAAATCAACCAGGAAGTAACACTTTAAGACGGCGGGCTGCCAGGTATTCTGGCACTATTAAGCCCGCGTTGTTACCGTCTTACTTACATTCCATCGCTGTGCTGCGGGTGCGGATAGAGTTTTGCCCCAGAACTTCCTTTGCGGGAGAAAAGAGCCCGTGGATTGCTCTGCCTGAGGGACAGAATAGTCGGTGCTCAACAGAGACCTGAAAAAACTGTTTAAATGAATCTTATTGGAGTCCAATTTCACGGTGTGCGGGAGGTAGGGGAGTGGGGAATCCTGGCGCGTGAAAAACCCGAGAACCTGGTAGGGAGAGCAAATGGTCAGTTAGAGGAATCCCTCGCACCCGAAGATGCAGGAGACCTTAGCCAAAAGTTCAGGGCCCACCCGACGCCCCTATTGGTGCTTATGAGATCTCTACCAGAAAGTGAGCAGAGTAGAGAAAGTGATTTTGCATTTGGGGAAATTGGGAGGTAGACAGGAGTATAGATAGACATTAACCTGGCACCTGGAGCAACCTCAGGGCAATCGTTCTTAAAAACTTTAATTTAAAAACCTGTTTTTTTCTCAGTCACAATTTAATGCAACTTTTTTTCATTGTGACACAGGGGAAGGAGGGCTACGACCTAAGTGACCGGGCAAGTCGCTTTACCTCTTAACCTCAGTTCCCTCTTCTTTAGAATGAGGGATTTGCACTATATGACCTTCAAGGTCCCTTCTAGCTCTTTGATCTATGTTCTCAAATCTTAGGGAAAATTAAATGGCCCTCTGGACACGGACCCATACTTAAGTGCTCTCATTACTGGGGGAGGGAGTAGTTGCGATGGGTCATTTGATTTTTCAAGTTAAGTTAAAAGGAAGAAAATACTTGAACTTTGCTTGAATAATACTTAAAAGACACAACGCAGATGTCGGCCAGTTAAATATTGAGGAAATTTTAAGAATTTTTCAGTTCATGTTTAAAATTTTCCTTCACATTCCATTTCCTGTTTTTTAAATTGTCACAAAATCCAGCAAATAGGGACCGTCCTGTACTCCTGTAGCTTTCTGCCAAATGTTTACATCAGGATGTTTTCCCCCATATGCTTTGTATCTAGCTCTGGCAGTGTGACACTAGTACATAACTATTTATTTATGGCAGCGGTGCCTGGTGTTGCCACCTGGCTAGTATGTTGCTGACCCTGCCACTACTTTTACATGAAAGCTATTTGATGCTAAGCAGAAGCTGCTTGTTCCCTTATTTCTTACCCCTTCATTTCTCCTTGTACCCAATTCATAGCAGTAAGATTTTGATAGAAAACATCAGTTTAGAGAGGTTTGTAGTAATTATTTTTTAAATAGCTTCTACACAGCTCTGTCCCCTACACTCAGCTCCACAGCAGTGAAGGAAAAAGCCACCTTTAATTTTTGCCAAACAGTCATTTCACTATTTGGTCCCAAATCCAGAAGATTATTTTGGCATTAACCCAGGAAAATACAGACTAAATGACTTAAATGAGTCTCATTTACGAATTTGTGATTGAATAATAAACACTCTTGACCATGTGGGGCTTATAGTCAGGAGAAAAAAAATAACCTAAAACAATTGATTACAGAATATTTTAAAACTGTTCCTCAGCTTGTACTCTGAAAACTGTTTGACTACCTAATAAAATGTTGCTGATGGATATTTTACAAGAACTACCTTTGTCTTTGGAAAGGGAAAGCAGAGCTATTAATTAATTATCCTGTGTAATATATATTATGTTTATAGGTAAAAAGTTTCTCCAGTGACTGTAAACCTCAAGTAGAAAACAAGGAAGACCAAATCTCCATTCATTCTTCCCAAATTAAAAAAAATGATACTAAACAACATCAGGATAACTAAGGCTAGTTTACTAGCAGGAAAGACAGCAGGAACATCATAACAATAATAACTGGAATTGTTTTCTTTTTATACCTATTTCCTAATTCAGTACCTGGCACACAGAAACCTAATAAATGCTTGTTAAATAAACAAACGAAGGAATATAATGCTGTGGGGTTCACAAATATTTCTTTTATATTCTCATTTGATCCTTACAAGACCTCTGAGAGAAAAGTACCAAGCATATTATCATCATCATTTTTCAGATGAGGAAACTGAGACCAAAAGGTTAAATGACTTGTCCAGGGTCGAAAAAAGTAAACCTCTATGGGACATGGCAGAGGGATGAATGGGAAAGGAGGGATTTGAACCCAAGTCTCTTGGCTTATCCAGTTTGCCACAAAGAACAAACAAATTTCAGCATAACATTTTTCATCTATTCTTCAGATAGAAATTCTTTTTTTTTTTCCAGGTTGATATATTCCCATTTTCCCTCTTACTTGACCCCTCACCCCTGGCTTTCTAAGGAACAGCAAAATTACCATGCTTCAATCAATCAATAAGCATTTACTAAACATTAATTATATACCAGGAATTATACTAAGCTCTGGTGAAACAAAGATAAAAACAAGACAATCTTTGCATTTAAAGACCTTACTTTTTTTTTTCTTAATTCAATTTTATTTTACTTTCAATTCCTTGAATTCTCTTCTCTGACATCCACCCCCAACCACTCAATGAGAAAACAAGTTCCTTTCTTTCTACTCCAAGAGACTGAAGTGAGAAGGGAATACCTTCCTGACTTGAGGGAACCAGTGCAAAGACGTGGAGATAAGAGATTCAGTGTTGAATGTTCAGAACAATAAATGGCCCACTATGTCTAGATCAAAGAGAGAGCTAGAAGGGAAATTATAAATGAGACCAGAAAGGTAAGAAGGAAGACTTAGATACTTAAGAATCAAACTGAGTTCATTTATGATCCTGAAGCAGTGACCAGAGTTTATTGGGTGGAGTGGGGAGGTTAATATAATCAAGTCCTTCCTTTTAGAAAAATCACCAGTTGCTATTTTTGGATTAGAGTGGGGGGAAATCTTGAGGCAAGGAAACCAAATGAGAGGATATTCCAATAGTCCAGGCAGAGCTTTTAAGGTTTGGTTTAAGGACATTGATTATGTGAGTGGAAAGAATGGAATGTTTTGCAAGAGAGCCCATGGAGATATAAATAAGATTTGGCAACTGATTGGATATATGGGATAATTGTGAGTGAGGAGTTTAAGACCTGCATAACTACAAGGATGGTGATGCCCTTGAAAGTAAGAGGGAAATTGAGAAGAGGGGTGAATTTGGGGGTAGGAGGGATAATTAATTCTGTTTTGGACATATTGACTTTGAAATCCTAAGGGACATCCAGTTGGAAATATTTAATAGGCACTTTATGGGACAAGAATGGAGCACTGGAGAGAGATTAGAGCTGTATATATAGGTCTGGGAGTCATCTGCTTAGAGATGGTAATTGAACCTATGGGAACTGATAAGATCACCGAGGGAGAAAGTCTAGAAAGAGAAGAGGGCCCAGAATAGAGCCTTTGGAAACACCCACCATTAATGAACATAAGATGGTTGATGAATTGTCAAAGGTGACTGAAAAGAGAGACTGGACAATTAAGAAGAGAACTAGCAGAGTGCAGTCACAACAACTCAGAAAAGAGAATGTGTGGAAGGAGAGTATGCCCAACAATGTCAGAAGCTGCAGAGAAGTCACAGAGGATGAAGAGCAAGTAAAAGCTATTAGATTTTGCTCTCCAGAAATAAATGGTAACAGGAGAGAACGCTTTTATTTAAGTAATGAGGCTGGAAACCAGATTTCAGGGACTCATGAAAAAAAAAAGTGGAGGCATTGCATGTAGATAGCTTTTTTCAAAGCCAAAAGCAAAACCCATTTTCATAAGCGGTTCAGTTGAATCATTTGTTCATTGATGAACATTTCAATTTCAATATTATTTCAATATTTCAATTACTATTTCAACATTTCAATAACCACTTTCTTCTTATTCCTGGTCCGTCCCCCAAGTCACGTATTTATTCCTACTACTTTTGTATCTGTCTTTATCAACATTATTATTATAATTATATGGGAAATAGTGTAGTACAGTCTTTAGAGTCTGAAGTCCTGAGTGTGAATCCTGTCTCTGCAACTTACTAACCTTTGGTAAATCATTTAATCTTCATGGGCGTCAATGAAAGAGAAGGGAGAGATATAAAACTATAGTTAGCAGAGTTGATTTCTGGTGAGGGGGTTTTTAAGATAAAGGAAACTAGAGAGGGAAAAAAATGTTCATGACTGACTTTATTAGAGTTCCAAAGGCAGCAAACCATTTTAAACAGTATAGTCTTGCTAGGATATAGAACAGCATAACTGTTGAATAGGCAGACTCTTAATCTAAGGGTTGGAAAAGATCTTAAGCAATATTAAATTCAGACTTCTCATTTCACAAATGAGGGAACTAAGACCCAGGAGAATTAAGTGACTTGCTCACACACAGCTAGTTAACAAGAGATCCAGAACTGAACCCAGAATCTTGGAATGTTTGTCAGAAAAAGACAGGTAGAAAAAAAGTTGGCAATAAAAAACAGTATGATTTTTGGTATGTAAATCTTTGTACCTATTAAATTAGAAAGTCTGTCCTCTCTACTTAATATCTGTCATAAGGATATTTAAGAATAAATAAGGTAGCATATGGGAAGGAGTTTGAAAATCTCAGATTCATTACTGGAATTAACAGTTATTTTCTTTGATCTGCTCCTACTGGTGAATAATTTCTAAAAATAAACTACTCACCTAACTCTTTTAATGTACCTAAGTTCATACTATGTAAAGTATGTTTTATTTATTAATTGGAAGCTAAGCCTAATAGGAATTTAACATTACTCATATAATATGATTGGCATAACTTATTCCTGTTGATCTTACCCTACTTTCTGACCATTGTAAATATCTCATATTAGCTCTAGAAAATGGGCAAGAATAAACATGATGGCTAATCTCAGTTTACAAATGAAAAAAGCCCACAAAGAGAGTAAAATGCCATACAAAGAGATTGCTTTATGCAAGATAAATGATTAAACTGACCTGGGTGAATTATCTACCTGTGGGACTTCTGGTTTAATTTCTTTATATTGCTAAAGGAGAGGTGGAGTAGATGAAATAATTTTCTTGACTGGTACCTTTTCAGGGAGAACCAATGAAGAGAAGAGAGATTGGAAAGAAAGAATGTATCTGTAAAAGTGACTTTTCCAGAAATAAGATAGAGAATTACTCACCCCTAGCTTCATATCTTACCACCAAATTTTTCTTTTCTTACCAAAGATTAGAATCAAGTTTTCTTTTAATAATAATCTTTCTTACTATCTCTTTCCTACTCCTTTAGAAATGTTTACAATTATATAATTATAATAATTATTGAAGAAATTCAGAAAATGATACATCAAATCCTCCAATGAAATTCAACTATAATGTACATATTTATATACAATGTATATTGTATATACATATATATGGATGCGTATACCTTTAAATGTGTGTGTTTGATTCAATTCAATAAACATTTATTAACTACTAGTCCCCTACCTCAAGTAACTGAAAATTGCACATATTTTGCATCTTATGTATATGAGAGGCAGAAGGATAGTAGATAGAGAGCTGACCTTATTGTCTGAACCTGTGTTCAAGTCTTTCATTGGCTAGTGTGATCAAGGACAAGTGATTTAACTCCTCAGTGCCCTAGTCAATTCTCCAAAACTATGTTGTGGATGAATTTCCAATCTGTATCAATGGAGAGAGTTTCCACACCAGGAAGTCCTTACAAAGTTGAAGTTACCTTCTACACATTCATATTTTATATATTATATATACCATTATATATTTCAACATGCATTTATTAAGTGCCTACTATGTAATAGACACTCTGCTAAGCACTAAAGATACAACTACTACTAATAAAACTATCTTATCTATCTCTATCCAAAAGGAATTTATGTTGTCTTTGTTTTATGTTGTTTGATTGTAAAGCATCCTCTAAGAGTTCTGTAATCACCAAAATAAATTTGGCCTTATCATTCACACAAGAAAAACCAAATGGAGGAAGGATGTTTATTATTTAGGTTACAGTATGAAATTTAGATGGATAGTGTAATGAACTTGTCCATCAGTGTGAGCAGACAGTACAAATATTCAAAGAATTGAGTTCAGTGTTGAAAAGGAAGAGGAAAGCAAGCTAGATTGATTTCAGGAAATTGCAAAGCTTCTTTAATGACCTCAAGTTTCCCATGAGAACAAAGGCTCATCTTTTTAAAACCAATATTTTGGTGGTGTTCCTATATGACAGTGAAAGGTAGAATACAATAGTCTCCCAAAGATTTAAAAATGAGTATCACAGAAGGCGATGAGTAGGCAACAACCAACGAGTAATCTTAAGAACAGAAATAAAATATATCATTAATGGTACCAATTCAAGGGTTCCCATGGTACCCTTGAAATTTCAAGAAAAATCTAGGAAGGCCTTCAGTACATTGGATGAACCCCTTATAACTTTTGGAAGAGACACAGGATAAGTCATCATGGATATGTTATGATCTGTCTTCTTCATGGGCACTTCTGCACTGATAAAATCATAGCTCCATTGAATTTCTGAGCATGTATTTAGCCATCATATTCACATGCATGTATTAAACATAGCATAATATATACTGTAAAATACAGAGATACCTGATGTTCCAAAAAATATAGAAAAGATGTTGATTCCTTCCCCCAGCACCAGCAGTTTCCACTATAAATAAGATATCCTTCTTTCCATTAATGACATGTCTTGTTGTCATCTTGAGATAATCTTCATGTCAAGTCACTTTTAAACTGTCAGCTAACTTGTTCTAACTTGTAAGTCTATCTCCATTCATTTGCCTGATCCTGGGGCAAAACTTCTCAATATAAAGATATTTGATAGACCCTTCAAAATTGTACAAACAGGATTTTTTGGGTATTATTTTATTTTAGGAATGCATAAGTCTCAAAGAGTATAGATAGCATTCTTATGAGCTTGGGCATCAATTCAAGCTGTCTGTTATATAAAGAGCCAACATGGTATTTTTCTTGCATTTAGTCCAAAGATCTAATCCTTACTGCCATGAGCAGAAGACAAGGATATTGTTATTAATTAAAATGTTGAGAGGAGCAGATGAGACTTATCTGACAAAAACTCACCTGTGGTGATTTGTTTTTTGTCTTTTCATGAAGGATAAAAAGGACAGCAGCTTTTTAAAGCAGAGTTCTTTGTTTATTCAAAATTTAAAGCAAAACCCATTTTTGTAAACAGTTCAGATCAGCTGCTTGGATTATCTTATTTCAATCACCTTATATCTCATCCTCACTAGTCACTGGTTACTTTTTATTTCTATTACTTCCATTAACTGTCTTTATTATTGTTGTTATCATATTCATATGGGAAGTAGTGTGCTTTAGGAGAAAGTACCTCAAATCTGCAGGCTGAAGTCTTACATTTGAATCCTAACTCTGCTATTTACCATGTATTTGATCTTTCCTATTCCCTGGCTTCAGTTTCCCTATTTGTAAAAATGAGAAAATTTATTAGATGGTACTCTCTTTTAGTTCCATATCAATAATCATTATAATTATTAAAATATAGTTAATAATGTTATCAGAGTAATGTTTGAATAAAAAAATGTGACTGATCACATGGCAAGAGGCCTAAACCCTGACTGCCCTTCTGTTCCATTGTTATTGACAATGTCAAAAGAATGTTAGAAGAAAATTAAAGGGATGTCCAATTGGGGAATGGCTGAACAAATTATGGTATATGATGGTGATGGATATAAGGAATGATGAGTAAGATGATTTCAGAAAGAACTGGAAAGACCTTCATGAACTGATGGAGAAGGAAATAAATAGAACCAGAAAAAAATTATGCACAGCAACAGCAATATTATGGAATGGTCAGCTGTGATAGACTTAGCTACTCTTGGCAATACAATGATCCAGAACAATTCTGGGGGCACTTACGACAAAGAATGTTCTTCACCTCCAGAGAATAGAACTGTTTGAGTCAGAATGCAGATGAAAGCATATGATTTTTCAATTGTTTATTTGGGTTTATATTTTGGGATTTGTGTTTTATAAGATTATTTACTAAAACAAGAATAATATAGAAATATATTTAGTGTCACTATATGTATAACCCAGATCAAATTGCCTGCCAGCACTGGGAGGGAGAAAGGAGGAAAGGGAGGAAAATAAGTTCGATCATATAACTTAGGAAAACTTGTGTGTGTAAATTTATTATGTGCAATTGGTTAAAAATTAAAATAAGCTGAAAAATTAAAATAAAAAAGAAAGTGATGAAGAAAATGTTAATGCAGATTTTTAAAAAAAGAGAATGTTACAAGGGTAGATAGATAATTCAGTGGGTGGAGAGGCAGGCCTAGAGATGGGAGGTCCTAATTTCAAATCTGACCTCAGATACTTCCTGGTGTGTGACCCTGAACAAGTTACTTAGTCCCATATGCCTAGCCATCAATTCTAAAACAGAAGGTAAAAGAAAAAGAATGGTAAAAAGGCCCATCCCATAACCCCTAGTCTATTATATAGAACCCCTGTGATAGATTTTTGGGAATATATTATCTATAATTATACAGGATGAGCAGCCATGGATAGATTTCAAACTGTATTGTTAGAAGGAGTAACCATATTGAAGAAACCATAAATTACAGAGTATGGGATTATAGGTAGTAATATTAATAATAATAAAATAGAAACATCCACTACTCATGGGCCTCTGGCAAACCTTCTGCCCTCAAAAACTATACCAGAAGAATGCATTTTTTTCCTCAAAGCTGTTTAAAAGGTCCCATACGTAGGCCTAGCAATCAATTGTATATCTAAGATCTTAGAACCAGTATAAGTATAAGGTGATTAAGGTTTTTGGACCCAACAGGAAATCATCTGGCAAGTTATGGTAGGATCATGCTCTTTGTCAAGAGCATATGTACCCATATTGATGAAATCATTAATTTTTTGAAGTATTTGAAATAAAAAATAATAACACATTTATATAGTACTACATGGCATTGTTTCCCACAGCAATAGGATAAGATACAAATTGGGAAACTGAGGCTCAAGAGGTGAAGTAGCTTGTCTAAGGTTCTGATTTCTCCAATAAATCAGCAACATTGAGTGACTATTCTTTAATGGCAGACTAATGTAATGGAAAGAATAAATGACTAGGAATAAGAAGCTCAGGTAAGTGAGTAGCACAGGGAAGTGGGTTCAAGCCCACATTTTGCCAGGCTTTAAGTTTATTACTCTTTCCTGCATGATATCTTTCAATTATGGTGTCAATTAATAGCTGTATGACTCAAGGAAATGCAACACTGGGAAAATACATCTTTTTTCCATAAGAACTGAGACAACCAAGCACATATGAATCCATGAAGTATGTACATAGCTTGGCTCAACCTGGAGGTTGAGGCCCACTGAGTCCCTCTATGGCTCCCATTGAGACCCCTACCAGATATTCACTTGGCCCTTGCGCCTCAATGCTTCTGCCTTATTGGATTACTAAAACAGCAACAACCCACAAAAAGCCAGCCCAGAGGCCTTTTGGGGAGCAACCAAGTGGAGGGTAAGCATGAAGATGGGATTGTTTCCTATTAGCTTTTGCATTCCCATTTCCTAGCACAGGGCCTGGGATGTGGTGGGCCCTTACTAACTGCCAATGTAAAAAATCATTCAGACCAAGATGAGGAAGGATTACATTGCAAGCATAGAGTAAAGGCCTGTGGGAATGCACACATTTGGAAAATAGAATGCAAAGTTCATGGAACAGCAGGATACCCTTTTCATGAAGGGAGATTGTCAAGTAGTGGTTAGGAAAACCAGAATACTGTCACCCAAGAGGAAAAAGAAGATGGGGTGCAAGCCATTGCCACCTTTATTGATAAGCAGACAAATAGAAAGGATGACCATCCTTGATTGCTTGCAGTTTGGAGAGAGATTCACTGTGGGATGAGACATAGAGGGAAAAGGAATGAGGCAAATGGCAAAAGGAAAAAGACAAACTGGCGAAGCAGTTGCACAGGACTCGGACACAAAGAGAAATACATACTGTAATATCAGTTTCCTCTTTTTCATTTCATGGACTTGATCAAAAAAAGAACTAATCTTTTATATGATATTTATTTT
The DNA here is from genome assembly GCF_016433145.1 of Gracilinanus agilis. NCBI lineage: Eukaryota > Metazoa > Chordata > Mammalia > Didelphimorphia > Didelphidae > Gracilinanus > Gracilinanus agilis. Next base: position 534,610,077 of record NC_058131.1, read on the forward strand.
GGGAAAATTACAAAAGTCCTCTGGTTTACTATTATATTTTTCCTTCTGTTTATACAGCTGAAAAATAAAAGTCACATATATTTATTATATTACTAATTTTAATAAAATGTTAATTATAAAATGTTCTATGTAAGTTGTGTTATAGATCAGAAATATCAAATTCAATGTATAAAACTTCCCTGTTGGTTGAACCAGATTAAAATGTAATTGAGAAATGTTTAACAAAATAAATAAAATTATAATATAGATAATGCAATTTTGTGGTTTTATAAATCAATATGCTATCCCCACCCCCCCAGGCATCTGTTTCTATTTGAGTTTGATACCACTGGTATTAATAATACTGTACTGGACTCTATATTAAAGATTTGAGAAGTAATGATTTATTTTTAGTAAGTTAATTCCAATGATCTTCCTATTAACATTGAAAACCTTTTATCTTTATCTTTCCCTTTCTCTTTGACCATAAAACCAGCTTAAACTTTACACACATGGTTCTTATACCTGAAATACCTGGGTTTGGAAAGGGGATCTCAGTCTTTCAAAATGGTTGTAGAATGAAAGTTGCTTTGAGGCAGCAGCCAGCTTTAAATGTGAAGATTATAAAGAACAAGTATGACTAGGAAGAGTGAGATATGAGAAGACACTCCTAACCTATCCCTTTGCAAAGGATGGAGGTCAACATTTGTTGAATATTGAACATATTTTCAGATTTTTTTGACCTACTGATCAATTAAACTTTTTTCCCTCTTTTTTTTTGTCTTTAAAAAAGACTCTTACATGGGATGTCTCTGGGAAACAAAGGAGGAACACTAAGGCAAATTATGGTAATGTAAAAAAGTAAAATACACCCATAAAAAATTATGATTTTTAGGAAAACTAGTTAGTGATTTGGCAGAAAATTGATTCAGACCATCAATTTATACCATACCATAATAAGTTCCAAGAGGATAAGTGAGCTAAATATAAGGAACTGCACTATTAGAAAAATAAAAAGGAAGAATTTATTGTGTTATAATTGCAAATAGGGAATTCATAATGAACCATGAAATAGAGAAGACTATAAAAGACAAAATAAGCTATAGAAAAAGAAAAATACTTTTGTGAATCATCTACAAATTGTGTAAAGTGTAAATTTAGGGGACACTGAAAATTTCAAAGTACACCCTCTTTAACCATTATTGAAAAAATATGAATGGGGAAACCATCACTTAAAATTTAATTCTTTTTTGGGGGGGGAGAAGGGGAATGGAGAGAGAGAGAGAGAGAGAGAGAGAGAGAGAGAGAGAGAGAGAGAGAGAGAGATAACACTGTGGGGTTCTATCTCAAGCCATTGACCTAAGATAAATGCCCAAAAATTCACAGAAAATTTCCTTATTTATAGATACAATCAAGCCTCCAGAGGGTTTATAACATTTTTACTCTGGTTGGAGGCAGAATCTTGAATATGTTGATTAGCTTTACAATGACTTTACAGTGGACATATTCAAGTAAATTAACATCTTTAAGAAATTGGAGAATAGCTTCAAAGTGGATACACCCAAGCAAATCAATATTTTAATGAACCTATCTGGAAGGTAGAGACAGATACAAAGAGGAGAACAGATCAGGACTAGATTATCTGGGAGGGACTGTTGTGAGGACCTGTAGGAGTCATTGGGCTTCAGATACAATAGGAGAGACTTCCAAGACTAAAGGGTACTCAAGATAGACACTTTAAGATTTGATCAAGGGTACTTCAGGGTCTTAGAGTGGTCTAGCCTGGGACTCTTGCCTCAGGCAAATTTTCAAAACAAACTCTAAAGACTCAACTCCAAACACTTGTACAATAGGGAAAAGGGTGGAGTAATCTTGTCTTGAAGGGAACTTGAAGAGAAATGGAGGGAGAGGGGACCAGTTTTTACTAGCTTTTTGGAGATTTTAATAACTCTTTTTTTTTTTTAACTCTTACCTTCTGTCTTTGAATCAATACTGTGTATTGGTTCCAAAGTAGAAGAGTGGTAAGGGCTAAGCAATGGGGGTTAAGTGACTTGCCCAGGGTCACACAGCTGGGAAGTATCTCAGACCAGATTTGAACCTAGGACCTCCCATCTCTAGACCTGGCTCTCAATCCACTGAGCTACCCAGATGCCCCCATTAATAACTCAACTCGAGAATAACACACTAATTTCTCACTCCACCCAAAATGAAATTAGAATAAAAAATATATTAATAGGAAAAATCCTAGTTTTTACATTTTCTTTTTATTCCCCAATAGAAAAGTGGTCAAACAAGATCAATAATTAGTTCTCAAAAGAAAAATCGTAAGCTTTCAAAATCATCTTAAAAAATATTTAAAATCACTAGTAACCATAGACATGAAAAATTAAAACAAATTTAGGGTATCATCTTATAATCACCGAATTGGAAATGTTGGTAAAAGATGAAAAAAAATTATTGTTGCCCTTGGTGAGGGAAAATAGGAACACAATAATTTCTAGTGGGGCTATGATTTAGTCTAAATACTTTGGAAAATTACTTGGCATTAAGAAAGAAAAATCACATAATTATTTACACTTCTTGACTCACCTATCCCCCTACTTCTTATATAACAACTTGAGAAATTATCTCCTAAGATAAAGAGGAATTTTACTGCAAAAAGTTATAGACAATGAATTTATATGTGGGTGTATGTGTCTGTGCGCGTTGAGATTGGGTGGCTATTGTTTTTTAGAGACTCATAGACAACTCAAGTTCCAAAATAGGCAGTAGAACCCTATCTGTTTCAAAGATTGTCTAAAAGTACTAAGGCATACCTTGGAGACTTCAGGAACTCCCATATAAGGCTGCACAGAAAAAGGAACAGCTCTTCAGATACCATAGGATCTTCATTTCTATTTAACCTTCTTACCAACCTGGGTGTATCCATTCTTAAATCTATAAGGCTTGAAGTTGCATTTATCAGTGCATTGTTTATCTTTGTTAAGTGTTTCGATATATCACTGTTGTTGTTATCAAGAAAAAGAACATTTTGCTATTATTGTTTTTGTTTTGCCTTATTGACTCAATATCGCCAAATCCTATCCCTGTACTTGAGGCAAGGAGTACAATGCATAAAAGCACTATCTGTAATAAAAAGGGATGGATCCAAGTGGTTATGTAAAGTTAGAGACTCACCTGAACTCTCCCAAATTCCCTTCTAAGTAATTTTTTATAATAAAACTTCACAACCAATTCTGGAGTCGCAGAGCCAACAAAAAAAAAATGGGGCAAAACAATTTTCCACCCTAAGACAACTTAGAAAATGGCAAAAATGCAGTCTAATAAAGTCCATGCCAGTGCAGGCTAGACTAGGCAAGCCAGCAGCAGGCATTAGAAGCAATTGAACTGGCAGCAATGGCTTCTGGAGCTCTCAGACCACAGGTGGGAAAGGGGTCAGACAACTGTTCAGTAGGAAATTATGAAGGATCCTTTGCTGGCACTGGCTAGAGGACTCAGTTGCATTGCCCATTCCAGTTCCAGGTCACAGTTCCAGGGAAGAGAGGAGGATTAGTATATGAGCATTTGGATGCAGGGGAGCAAGGTCCCTGGTCAAAGTTCTAGAATGAAAAAGCGTGCTTTTTATTACTCATAAAGCAGATCACAGGTCAGGAGATCAGTGACCTCACTTCTCCTTAGATTATACAACCTAGGAAGAACTAAAAACTTAGAGATCCAAGGATTAATTCTGAAAACAGCAGCACAAAAAAATGTGAAGTTTGACAGAGTATCCCATCCAACCCAGGAGCAGAGCTCAACTTTAACATAAAGTTAAAAGTCTTGAAATAGCCTGGGAAAAGGAGCAAACAAACAAACAAAAAATAACTTGACTACATAAAGTTACTATGATGTCAGGGAATCTCAAAACACAAACTCAAGAACTCAGAAAGAACTGTAAAAATCAAGAGAAGAAAAAATTGGCAAAAGAAATGAGAATGCTGCAAAAAGATCATGAAAAAAAAGAATCAACAGCTTACAAAGGCACAAGAAAAAAAAAAACTTGAAGAAAATAACACCTTAGAAAACAAAATTGACCAAAAAGGTAAAAAGAGGCACAAAAATTCACTGAAGAGAATTTTAAATATTAAAAATTTTAAGAAGAATTTTAAATCTTAAAAAAGCAGAATTAGCCACATGGAAAAAGATGTATAAAAATTCATTGAAGAACATAGTACTTTATGTAAAATGGGGATAGGGCAGCTGGGTGGCTCAGTGGATTGAGAGCCAGGCCTACAGATGGGAGGTCCTAGGTTCAAATTTTACCTTGGATACTTCCTAGCTGTGTGACCCTGAACAAGTCACTTTAACGCCCATTGCCTAGCCCTTACCACTCTTCTGCCTTAAAACAAATACACAGTATTGATTCTAAGATGGAAGGGAAGGGTTTTAAAAAAATTTAGAAATGGACAAGTAGAAACTAATGATTCTGTGAGACATCAGAAAATAATAAAATAAAACCAAAAGTATTAAAAACTAGAAAAAAATGTGAAATACTTTATTGGAAAAACAATTGACCTGGAAGATAGATCGTGAGATAATTTAAGAATTATTAGACATTGAAAGCCATAACCAAAAAAATAAATAGCCTAACCATCATATTTCAAAGAATCATCAAGGAAAACTTCCCTGATATCTTAGTTCCAGAGGGTAAAATAAAAATTGAAAGATCACTTCCTAATGTAGGATTTAAATTAATGTCCAATACTTCAAGTATTATTTTTTATAAAGTTTTTTATCTGACAAAATAGAGCCATGTAACTGAGTTTTTCTATCTGATTAAAATGCCTGTTCCACCAAAGCCACCAACAGGAAGGAAAAGAGCCAAAGAGATTGACCTCCACCCAATTTATATCCTATCTACATCAGCATGTAACAACAGGAAGTGAGTGGGGTTTTGGGAATTGTAGTTTTGCTGGGGATAGTTGTTTTTAGGATAACAGATTTTAATTACACACTAAAGGAGATCCTAAAATGAAAACTCCTCAAAATATTATAGCCTAATTACAATAACTCTCAGGTCAAGAAGAAAATATTGTAAACACCTAGAAGGAAACAATTCAAATATGGAACTGCAGTTAGGATATCAAGATTTAGCAACTTTTACAATAAAGGATCAGAGGGCTTGGAGAAAAAACAAAAATCATCTATTCAGCAAAATTGAATATAATCCTTCAGGGAGAGAAAAGAAATATTTAATGAAATAGAGAACTTTCAAGAATTTGTGATGAAAACACCCGAGCTAAACAGAGAATTTGACTTTCAAATACAAGCATAAAAAGGTAAACAGGAAGGAGAAATCATAAAAGATTCAATAAGGTTGAACTGTTTACATTTATATGTGGGAAGATGATACTCGTAACTCCTAAAAACTATCATTATTTATTAGAGCAGGCAGAAGGAGTATATATAGAAAGAGGACAGAAGCTTGAGTTCTATGATGAGATGATAGCTTAAAAAAACTTTATAAAGGATAAGAAAGAGGAATTCACTGGGAGTAGGGGGAAGGGAGAGGTGAAATGGGGTAAATTATCTCACATAAAAGTGGCATTAAAGAGTTTTTATGGTGGAAGAGCAGATAGGTTAGGGATGGACAACCATAATCAACAGTGAAAGACTTAACTATTCTAGCATTGATCTGAGACAATTCCAAAGGACTCATAATGAAAAATGTCATCCATCTCCAGATCAAAAGTTTAAAAATTGAGTGTTTAAAATTGTTTTTACGTGTATTTAAAAAAAATGACAAAAGGTAAAATGATAGGCCTAGTGACAGAGATAGGGATAGAGAGAGGGCTGGGATAGGTATTAGACATGATTGGAAGAGGGATCTATACAATAACAAAATGAGGAATTTTAATAACCAGAAACAAAATTTATATCCAACAAATCATAGCCTTATACAATATAACTATTCTTAAGGAATAAAAAATCTAAAGAAATTCAAATAGGATACTCTTGGGAAAAAATATACGAGAAGTTAACATTATGCCCTTTAGTTTTAAAGAATCAAATGCAGATAGGGAAAGCATGGCTAGATAGCAAATCATCTGAAAAAAATCTGTGAGTTTAGCTGAAGGTGAATTCAATATGAGTCAAGAGAATGAAGGTAGCTACCAAAATAAAACTAAACAAAATAAAACTAGTCACATTGGTCTGCATTAAAAGAGTTATAATATTCAGAAAAAAGGTGATAATAACTACTCTGCATCCCTATTTGATCTGACCACCCTTGAAAATTCATGTGTAGTACTGGGCCTCATACTTTAGAAGGGAAATTAAAAAACTGAAAAATAAGTGGAATAATGGGAGAACTTGAAATTTTTTAATATGAAGTTAAGTTGAAGGACTTGTGAATTATGAAATTGGATAAGGAAAAATTTAGGTAGAGCAAGACAGTCTTATTTGTAGAAGTATCAGTAGAAGAGTACCTGGACTTATTCTACTTTATAACAATTTAAATTCCTAAGAGGCAATATTTCTTAATTTTAAATTAATTTATTATTGACTGCTCAAGAAAATCTAAACTAGCCTATAGAGTCCTTCCACAATCTGAACAGATTCCCAAGAGAGTAAGCAGGAAAAAAAAAAGCATGAACAACAAAAGATAGCATGGCAAAAGAGAAGGAGCAAAAGAAAGTTAATTCCTCTTTTTAATTTTTAAAAAATTTTTTCTGGGTTATAAATGTATTATCACACAAAACACATTTCTATATTATTTAGCTTTATAAGTGAATAATCTTATAAAACTAAAACCCCCAAATCATATACCTCCCCCACCCCCCAAAGTGATAAATCATAAGTTTTCATCCGCATTTTTACTCCAATACTTCTTTCTCTGGAGTTGTATGGGATTCTTTTTCATAAGTCCCTCAGAACTGTCCCGGGTCATTGTGTTGCTGTCAGTAGTAAAATCTCTCACATCTGATTGTTCCACAATATTTTGGTTATGTATAATGCTTTCCTGGTTCTGCTTATTTCACTCTGCTTTAGTACACATAGGTTTTTCCAGTTCTTTTTGAAATCATACTGTTCATCACTCCTTATAGCACAATACTACTCCATCACCATCATATACCACAATTTTTCAGCCATTCCCCAACTGAGGGACATCCCTTTAGTTTCCAATTCTTTCCCACCACAAAAAGCATGTATAAATATTTTTGTACAAATAGGTCCTTTCCCATTTTTAAAATTTCTTTGGGATACAGACCAAGTAGTAGGATTATTGGATCAAAATGTATGCATTCTCTTATAGCCCTTTGGGCATAATTCCAAATTGCCCTCCAGAATGGTTGGATCAATTTGCAACTCCAGCAGCAATACATTGTTATCCCAATTTTGCCACATTCCCTCCAACATTTAATATTTCCCTTTACTGTCATGTTGACCAATCAGATAGTTGTGAGTTGGTACCTCAGAGTTGTTTTAAATGGCATTTCTCTAATCAAGAGGGATTTAGAACTGTTTCTCATATGATTATTCATAGCTTTGATTTCTTCATCTGAAAACTGCCTGTTCATATATTTTGACCATTTATTAATTGGGTAATGACTTGGATTCTTTTAAATTTGACTTAGTTCTTTATATATTTGAGAAATGAGGCCTTTATTAGAGAAATTTGTTTTAAATTTTTTTCTCAGTTTGTTGCTTCCCTTTTAATTTTGGTTGCATTGGTTTTGTTTGTACAAAATCTTTTTAATTTAATGTAATCAGAAATATTCATTTTGCATTTTATAATGATCTTTATCTCTTGTTTGGTCATAAATTCTTCTATTCTCCATGGATCTGACAAGTAAACTATTCTATGTTCTCCTAATTTACTTATAATATCACTCTTTATGTTTAAATCATATATCCATTTTGACCTTATCTTGACATAGGATATGAGATATTGATCCAAACCTAATTTTTTTGCCATAATGTTTTCCATTTTTTCCCAGTAGTTTTTGTCAAATAGTGAGTTCTTATCCTAAAAGATGGGATCTTTGGGTTTATCAAACACTAGAAGTGAATTCCTTTTGTGCAGGCCAATGTATACCCCTTGTGACCTCACCATTCAGTCCCTCCCCTGGACATTCCAAAACATCTCTGATTGGTAAATAGCCATTGAGGAGGCAGACTTCGAGACTCCCAACTCCTCCCTTATTACTATTTTATAGGAAGAGGCACGTCTTAAGGATGTCAATATATTCTTTTCTCTCTGTCACATGGCTCTGGGTCACTGTGTTGTAACACAGTGGCTAGAGCTGGCTGAATTATCTTACCTAAGAGAGTTCCCATACACTGAGAAACAAGGAACAGTTCTTCATCCTGCCACCAACAGAAGCCAACTTAGTGAGTTAAAGACCTGGGAGTAAATTACTTTCTCTTGGAAGTTGACTGACCTTCAAAACGGAAAGTTTAAGAAAGATTTCATGTAAAAATTATTACAATTCAATATTAATTTTCAAGAACTTGACTCTAGAGTACAGAAGGCAAATTTTTGTGTGATAAAATGAAAAACACGGGCAAACATGAAAAACAGCCTGCATGTTCAAGGGATTCCTTGGTCAGTCAAACTTTCTAGAGCTTGTCCCAACATTTCAGAGAGGCATTAGATTTTTATTTGTGTTAGAGGCTTGCAATCAGTAAATTGGAAAACACACAGAAATGTTTTGCTCTAATCTTATCTGTGGCCTAGCTTTGAAGACCAAGTTCTCATTCCAATATTTATGACTCAACTCATCCGCTATCACATTTGGTTGTTCTGAAAGCTAAAATTGTAGGAATTAAAATTTGTTGATTTTCATCTTCCATTTTGGTCAGAAATATACGTTCCTTACTGGCAAGTACATTATAGTTCCTTTGAAGTTAAAATGTTTAATTGGAGTGCTTCAGTTCCTTTATATTCTTAAGGATTCTTAAGTCTGGACCAATACATTTCCTCTGTTTTGCAAAGCTCTTAGAACACTACTGGTTCAAGATGAAAATCTATAATTGGAATTTAACTATGTGTAGTCATGATATTTGATAAGGATGACTGATAAGTTTGGCCCTTCTAGTAGAAAGACTCCTGGGCCTTCATGTGTTCTTACAGCAAAATAAAAGAGGTGTGTCTCTTTGTGTGTACTAAAGAAAGACTGAGACCTCTAAGTTTTCTCCTCAGGCTCACCAGAGACTTGTGGATAATTTGCAGGCAATTTGTATCCCCTTTTCCTGCAGGACTAAACCTCAGATGTAATTTCTGTAGTTGTCAATCACTTTTTTTGTGTCCCACAGACCATTCTGCTAGGAATATAGCACATGTGCTGTGGCTTTTCTCACATTTATAAATTCAAGAACTGATGGGAGCTATGTCTAAAGTATATGAAGTTCCTTTTAGGGTGAGGAAAGTGAGATAGAGAATCATCTTTCCTTAATAGGCACCTCTTTCACCATTCACCAGATTTACATGTCAGAAAGAGATTAGTTCTAAGTCTTCGTTTAAAAAAAAATCACTCCTTTTAACCATCGCACTTGGGTTGGACTTTCAAAAGTATGGGCAAAGTGCCAGTTAGGATTTACTCCCCATCTCCTATTTTTGATTAATGGCAAGAGTCAGAGAAAGGATTCTTGTTGGGGCAAGTAAAAAGATTACTAAAATAACAATAGACCTCTTTCTTTTGGGGGAAACCTTGAATATCTATCATAGTTATCCCATTTGTCCTCATAGTATCTCTAAGAGGGATTATTATGCCCATTTTACATTTAGCAAAATTGAGGAATAGACCACTATCTATCTCCTCTGACAGAATTCTATCCACTAGACTTCATTTTAAAATCCAGACCTAGGCAAATGCCATATTCATACCCTCGTTTGTTCTATTTTTAAAAATACTGTTTAGTCTCATCTTGACTTTTCAAATGTTGTACCTACAGCTAGGAGGTGACTTTTCATATGATTTGTCCCATGAGCTGGCTCTTGAAAGAAGACACTACTTGACTGGCAAGAGAACAGGCCCTTCCTAGAATTCCAGCAATGTGCAACAATTTAGGCCACCTAAGAGTTGTTAATATGAAAAATGATAAAGGCTTGTATAAATATATATATTAGTATTTTAATTAAAGCCATGTTGATAGATAAAATCATTAGACCACGCGCTTGTAAGCATTCAAAACTGCCGCCTCCATACTGCCTCCTAGCCAAGCCCTCTACTCGCCAAAGAAGAGAGCTTGCTGGCAAAAGAGACCACTCCCTCCTAACCCACGAGATTTAAGCGCTCCCCTGCGTCAAGACTTCGGAAACGGAAAACAGTTGGACCATGTTGGATCACGGGAAATGTAGTTTTATACATTTCCCAGATTCACTTGTTACAGAGTGATGTAATGGACCTGACTCCAACAAGGCAGAGGACTGATTGACAGCTTTCCTGTGCATTCTGTTCACATGGCTATGATTGAAATCATGCCAGGGAGCCTCCTGCCACGAACGCATTCTGTCAGTCAACACGTTGACATAGGAGCCAGAAAGTATTTCTGCTGTGGCTACCGCTAATATCTGAACACTCAGATCATTACCGAACTTGATACAGGGAGCAACTGTTTTGCACTGCCCGGGAGATAGTCATGCTGCATGCCACTCGTGGTGCCAATGAGATTTAGGTTTCAACTTCACTTCTGTACACACACAGAAAGGTTCAAGTTAGGAAAGGAATGGAAGGGATTTAAGGTGGGGCAAAGCATTGACATTCTGTATAAAAACTCTAAATGTTTTCCTGATAGCAGACAGTTTTCATCAAAAACACCTCGATGTTTTAAAAATATATGAATGAGAGATCAGTAGCCACGATGCTTTTGAAGCACATGTTTTAAAATTTAACTTAAAACACTCTTGAAAGATTAAAATACTTTTAAGTGAAGATAAATTAGGGAGAGATTTTTATGCTTCATATAAAAATTATTCATTTTATTTTATTTTATTTTTTTATTTTTTTTAAACCCTTGTACTTCGGTGTATTGTCTTATAGATGGAAGATTTTAAGGGTGGGCAATGGGGGTCAAGTGACTTGCCCAGGGTCACACAGCTGGGAAGTGGCTGAGGCCGGGTTTGAACCTAGGACCTCCTGTCTCTAGGCCTGACTCTCACTCCACTGAGCTACCCAGCTGCCCCCATATTCATTTTATTTTTAAAAACTTTTTCTTGTTTTTTATTCATGCCTTTGGATTATTTATCCCATTAGTTTCTGAATATATCACTTCCTTCTCTCCTAACTTGAGGATCATCCTTTATGAGAAATATCTTAAAAGAAAGAGGAAAAAAAAGCAATTCAGCAAAATGATCTACTTTTTTGGATTGTCTATCTCCTATGCATATGCAATATCATACTTTGAGTTTACTACTCTTATATTAAAGGGAGATTGATTTATATTTAATTCTTAAAAGTCAAACTAAATTGCTAAAATTATACAGTATTCAATTTTACTTTTTTGTTCTTTTCTTGAACATCATTGTACGCACTGTATATTGTTTTCCAGATCATTCAGCATTTCTTTCTGTACATTTCTAAATTCTTCATATAGATGGGTTATTTTTTTATCACACCACAATATTACATTATGTTGATGCAAATTTGTTTACTGTTCTGCCTCTCAATGGACATCTTCTTTGCTTCCAGTGACATTAGTTTTATTTTCAAACACACACACATATGTATATATATATATATGTGTATATATATATGTGATACATATATATATACAATAATGAATATTTTGATTTTGAATTTGAGATTTTAAAGGAACTTGACACAGAGTTAGCAAATTCTATTCAGTAGGATTGCATTCCTTATTCCAGGAGGTTGCATGCTTTTTTTTTTTTTTAAACCCTTACCTGCTCTCTTAGAATCAGCATTAAGTAATGGTTTCAGGGCAGAAGCACAGTAAGGGCTAGGTAATTATGGTGAAGTGTCTAGCTCAGTGTTACAGAGATCAGAAGTGTCTGAGGCCAAATTTGAACCCAGGACCTCTGATTCCAGGCCTAGCTTTCTATACACTGAGGCCCAGAATGCAAGCCTTTTGAGAGAAAAGACTGTCATTTTTATCTTTATGTCTCCAAAGTCTAGATTTATATATATTGAATACTCAAATGTTTACTTAAATTGCATAAACAAGTTTCCCCAAATGATCCTTTTACTTACATTTATATATAATGTGAGAATAAACGATGGCCTAAAGACCATGTCTTGGAGGAGCTGAGTGTGCTTAGCCTGAATTAAAGACTCCAGAAAGACAAACTAAAAACCGCCATCAATTATTTGAAGGGATCTTATTTATAATTTGAGCTAGACATTTTCTACTTGCTCTGAAAAAGGAAAACTAAGAGAGTAGTTAAGGTATTCAAAGATACAGATTTAGACTTTATGTGAAGAAAAAAAATTTCCAAAAAGAACTGACCAAATGTGAAACAAACTACATTACAAAATGGTAAGATTCCTCCTCACTAGACTTCTTCAAGAAAAAGCTGGAATATCTTGTTGTTCTTTTGCTATGTTTGTTTTATTGGCAGTCTTGGTAGGTTGTAAAGGATCTTCTTGTTAAGATATGGCATTTACTGGACTTCTCCATTCTCTGTATAGAAAGCGGTCAAGGGAGGCAATGGGGTATGTCTTAGAGGTGAGAAAAATAAAATCATTAATGGCCAGGGACAATTAGAACTTCCCTAAATATCCATGATTTATTTTATTTTATTATATTTTACACCTACGTATATGTTCAAATTTTGTATGCTCTTCTAGAATATAACTTTCCTTCAGTTCAGGACTATTTTATTTCTCTCTTTAAATGACTAATACCAAGCACAGGGTCCAGCTTTGTTATTATTCAGTTGTGTCTGACTCTTCATGACCCCATATGGGGTTTTCTTGGCAAAGATACAGGAGTGGTTTGCCATTTCCTTCTCTAGTGGATTAAGGCAAACAGAAGTTAAGTGGCTTGCCCAGGATTACCCTGCTAGTAAGCGTCTGAGCTGGATTTAAACTCAGGTCTTCCTGACTCCAGGCCCAATACTCTATCCACTGAGCCACCAAAGTACCCATAATACTTAATCTCCCTTAATAAATGCTTGCTTCTTTGATTGATTGACTCTAGGTTGTGTTGAAAGAAATGAGAGCCAATACTTACCACAGATTTTTTTTCCTACCAGTTCCTAGAGTTCATTTAAATCTGGCAAACATTTATCATTTATTTATTTGTTTGTTTATTTACTTGCTCATGTATTCATTCATTCATTCATTTGTTTGTTCATTCAATTATTCATTCATTCATTCATTCATCTATCTATCTACCTATCTATCTATTATCTATCTATCTATCTATCTATCTATTTATCTATCTATCTATCTATCTATCTACTATTTGTTCATTCATTCATTTATTATTTATTAAGTTCTTCCTACATATAAAGCACTGCTCCAGACTCTGGGGCTCTGAAGAGAACAATGGGTGCATGGAAGAGCCCAGGATTTGGAGTCAGGACACGAGTTTATGCTCTACCTCTTTCTTTGGCTAAATTGGTGACTCTCTCTAGAAACAATAATTTTTCTTTCTGTAAAATGGAGTTTGATCTAGATGACCTCTAAGTTTCCTCCAAGCAATTCTTTATTATGTAGGACTAGATTAACCAATCATTTAATCCATAAACATTTGGGAAATATCTACTCTATGCCAGGCATTGTGGTAACCACTGAGGATACAAAAAAAGAGTAAAAAGACAGTTCCTAAATGGGGCAGCCAGGTGGTACAGTGGATAGAGAACCAAGCTTGGAGTTGGGAAGACCTGCTTTCAAACCTGGCCTCTGACACTTCCTAACTGGGTGACCTTGAGCAAGTCACAGAAACCCAATTGCCTAGCCCTTACTACTCCTCTTCCTGGGAATCTAGACTTAGCATTCCATTCTAGAACAAAAGGAAAGGGTTTAAAAAAAAAACAGTCCCTGCCCTCAAGTAGCTTATAATCTAATGGGGTAGACAACATGTAAACAAATATGTACAATGCAAGTTATCTGGATGATAAAAAGAAACAAAAGAAAATCCTGGATTTAGGAAGGGTTAGGGAAAAGAGTTCCAGTAGAAGGTGTGATTTCAATTGGAATTTAATAACCCTTAAGTTCCAAGGTTCTGTAATTCCGGAAAATATATTAGTTACAGAATCTTCAGAGTTGGAAGAGACCTCAGAAATCTGCCAGGCAACTAGCATTAATTAAGCACTGGCTTAATTAATTAACAAAGCTCAATTAACACAGGTGTTGTGCTGAACATCATCTAGTCCTGTTACATAAATACCCTCTATGACATAATTGATAGGTAAAATTTCCAAACCTTACTTGAAGGAACTTATTACCTCATAAGAAGCACATTCAATTTTCAAAAAGGAGTTGTTTTTATTTCAAAAGTGCATCCAGTAGAGAAAGAACCAGGCCTGGGGAATGTGACCTCCTGGGGTAAAATCTGGTATTAGACATGTCCTAGCTGTGTGACCCTGGATAAGTCACAAGACTCTAGTTGCCTAGTCCTTGAAATCAATATTTAGTAGTGGTTCTAAGATAGATGGGTTAAAAAAACAAAAACAAAAACAAAAAATCCTATGTCTGTTTCCCAGAACTTTGACTCATTATCCTTAGTTTTGCCACTAAAACTAATTCTTATAACTCTAATCTTTTTTTCACACGACATTTCATCAAATATTTGAAGCTAGCTATCAAAGTATCTTTAAGTCTTCTATTTTTTTCAGGCTAAGTATTCCAGAACCTTCCATATAATATGGTTTCTAGTTTCCTGCGTGATGTAGTAGAAGGTGTTGGATTTGGAGTACAAGGATCCTGGGTTCAAAACTGTCTTTTTTCCTACCTAATTGACATTGAGTGATTCATTTCACATTTCTAGGGACTCAGCTGGATTATATGACTCCTAAGGTAACTCCCAATTCTAAATATATGATCCTACAATCCAAATGGCCTTAATTCTGATTCATTTCAGATAATCAATGTCCTGCTTAAATTATATCATCCAGAAATGAATAAAATAATTCAGATGAATCTAACAAATGTGTATTACATTTCCTTATTCTAGATGCTTTGCATCTATTAATGTAGTACAAGTTGAATTGACATTTTAAAGAAATAATATCACTTTATTGGATTCCTTAGATCATTTAAAAACCTTAATTGATATTAAACCATATTTTTCCTGCCATATACTCTTTTAATTGATTTTTTTTAAACTTGTTAATTTTTTTAAGTTGAATACAAAACTTTATATTTTATCATGTTAAATTTGGCCTTTCATTCAGTCCTATTGAGATATTTCAAGATCTTGAGCCAATTATCATCCAATAGTTGGTTATATTTCCCAGCTTCATGTAATCTGTGCATAATTTGATATTGGTACCTTTATTCAAATTAATGATAAAAATATTGAACAAGTATCTGTGAAGCCTTATCTGTGAGGCTGATATCAATCCAACCCTCTTTGAGTCTTATTAAGAACTAGTTATTAATCTGTCTATTTAGACTCACATAGCCCACACATACTGCCCAAAGGATATCACTATACATATGGTATCATTTAACCTCAGTTTACTTGTCTTAAAAATGGCAATAACATATGTACATGTATATATGCGTGTGTGTGTATATATAGTACCTACCTCACAAGGTTGTTGTGAGGAACAAATGAATTCATGCGCATAAAAATCTTAACCTTAAAATCTGTGCAAATGTCAGCTGTTATTATAATATTATTGTTGCCAAGCTTTGCTGCAATTCAGATCCACTATGCATGTGGCATACCCCTAATTTACTAGTCTAGTAATCCTGTCCAAAAAAAATGGTGTCTGACCTAATTTGTCTTAGAGAATCTATGCCAAGAATTACACATTCTGCCATAAACATAATTTCTGGCTTCCATGATGCATCCAATTTATTCAGTTCAGCTAATCAATAAACATTTAAGTGCCTTTGATATGCAAGGCCATATGCTAGGCAATGGAGACACATACCAGGAGGGCCCCCAGCCATGCTCCACTTCACTTTTAACTTGATTCTCAGTATTTCTTTTCCTCTTCCTCAACAACCACCTTCCCACCATAGAGGTAACTCTGTCCAGAAGCCCTAATCACCTGATTGATAACCCCCCATCCATACCAGTTTTTCAGGAGGGACCTCTACCATGTTCTGATTCACTCCCCACAAGAATGTTCTAGATTTCTGCTCATCTTTCCCAGGCTTGCATAACTATCTGCTTCTGTATTCCATTTCTATCTCCACTTTTTATGTTGTCTTTCCCTATTAGAATGTAAGATCCTTGAAAGTAAGGGCTGTCTTTTAAAATTATATTTGCATCCTCAATGCTTACTATAGTGCCTGACATTTGATAAATATTTGATAAATATTCTCTGTCTCTATCTCTGTCTCTGTCTCTGTCTCTGTCTCTCTCTCTCTCTCTCTCTTCAGTTATCCATGTATCATCTAGGTATCTATCTATCTGTCTGTCTATCCATCTACCTATCCTATGTCTATGTATGTATGTATGTATGTATCCATCTATCTATCTATCTATCTGTTTGTCTATCCATCTATCTGTCCTTCTGTCTATGTCTGTCTATCTATCTATCTATCTATCTATCTATCTATCTATCTATCTATCTGTCTGTCTATCTATCTGTCTATCTATCTACTCATCTGTCCCTCCATCGCTCCCTCTCTCTGTCTCTCTTGGTCTCCCTCTCTCTTATCCATCTATTACAGTTACCTATTTATCTATCTAATACAGGCCCAGCTTTCAATAGAACTTCCAGTCTTATGGGGAAAGGATGTATACATAAAAGAGTTAGAGAAAATTAAATGTAAAGAAGAAACATAAAGGCAAAATGCTATGAGGAATCTGAGGAAGGAGAGGTGTTTGCCTAAAGGAGTGAGGGAAGTCATTGTGGAGGAGATGAGTTCCGAAGTGGCCTTGAAAACTACAGACAGAGAATAAGAAAGGAGGTAATACATTCCAAGTGTGTGGAATAGGTAATATAAGTATGAAGATAGGAAAGGTCAGGAAGAGTGAAAAATGAGAGCATGGGGTAGAGTATTTAGATTAAAATCTTTTTCTTTATTCGTTTTGTTTTAACACATTATATAAGCCCTCACAAATTTCTAATTTAATTGGTCACAGCAAATAACAAATCCCTTAAAGCAATATAAAATGAAAAGTGATCAATAAACTTAAACTTTAGTCATTTTCTTTTTGTTAAAAAAAAAGTTCATCAGTTTCCTCATCTGTAAAATGGAAATAATAATAATAATATTCACCTGAATGTTTTTGTGAGGATCAAATGAAATGATATTTGTAAATAATTTTGTAGAATTTGAGGCAGTTCAGCATTCTGGTGCTTTATGATGATCCCAAATTGTAATTCCCTTGCCTCCATTAAAGATCATTGCTGTTTCTAAAAAAATAAAAATAAAAGAACTTTGCAAGATGTAAAGCTATCTAACACTTGAATATTTAGAGTATTAGAAATTACTATTAAATTTAGAGTATTAGAAATTATCATCAAATCTATTCCCTTTTTCAGATGAGGAACAAACTGCTGGGCAAATTACTGAACCAAATAGCTAATAAGTGACTGAGGAAGGATTTGAACCTGTCTTCCTGACTCCAAAATTCAATGCTTTTTTTTTTTTACTATACCATTCTGCCTTAATGCTGATTAGCTGTAATTAATAAAATAAATGTCTGAACATGAAAAAAAAAAAGACCAAAGATGGCTTTAAGTACCTCAACTTAAATATAAAGAGAGTTGGAGGAATTTCCGCTGAGGAATGAGGTATTGATTTTGAATAAGTATCTAATATAAAGACTAAAAATATGTTATAGATTACTTTTATGCATATAAAATTGCCAGTCTCACAAAAGAGTGATTACACATTTCTCAGATTTAACTTCTAATCTCTTTACTGAATTCCAATACTGTATTATCAATTGTCTATTATATATCCTCAACTGTGAATTTTAAATAGCATCTCAATCATGGGTACCGAAGTCCAATCAGAGGCAAAGCTAATGTCTAATGGGTGCTGCTACTCCTAGGATGTTTAGATTTACTTGTTTGTAAATAGCACTATTGGTTTTATGACAAAGTCTGCTTTCTGGGCAAAGTCTGTTTCCTCCTATGAGGAATATGAGGCTAGTCAGTAGATCCACTGATCTGAAGTAAGGTATCCTTTCCACATCATGACTTTCCCCATTGTGGTATTACTATATTGTGGATTGTCACAAGAAATTAAATTGGAATTTTTTAGGAGTTTTATAGAAGCCACAGATGACACAGAAAGGCCACTACATAACATAGAAAAGTTGAGAAACTCAGAAATGCATTAACTATATGTAAAGTATTGCAAAATATCATCATATTTTATCTTTTAATACCATAAATATATACAATTTCTTTTTAAAAATTAAAATAAGTAAAAAGTTAAAGTTGGCAAGCAGAACATGAAAGCCAACAGATGACACACAAAAGCTAGAAATGCAGTGATATCTTAAAAAATTTAATAACTCATAAAAGTATATAAGGTACTATAAATCCCCCATAAAATAAAAAGAAAAAAAAATCAGATTTCTTCTTTGGTATGAAGAGAGGGCTAAAAAACATTAGAGGGATTTTTCAGGTCACAAGAGCACCAGCCCACAACCCCCATATTGTGGAAGGGGTTCTTGTATTCCCTTAGTCTCGGGGTCCTTGGCTGTGAGGGGAAGTGGTGATTGAAGTTTTATCAATAGCTTGACACATCTTGCACATGCTTCCTCTTACCTTTCCCTCAGGGTGCCTCACTTCTTCAGTTAGGTTGTTTGCTAGCAGTTGTTGGTTGTGCATTAAAATCTCTATCTTTTATTCATATTTTTATTAATCATAAACTTCATACATTGTGATATACAAAAGATGTATTTAAGATTTCTGTCACTCTATATATGTTTATAAGTTTTTTGCATCCTAGTATTGATTCACTTTTTAAAAAATCCATTCATATAGAAGCTGGAGAAACACAAATGTATTCATTGAAATTCTAACTTAGAATTCTCAATAGATCTACTAAATATAGTCTAAAATGTTTATAATTTCTTATTTATCTTTCTGTTCGATTTGTCTAACTTTAAACACATTATGTCATCTAGAATTAGCATCTTATTATCTAGTTTTTTAAAATCATATTTAGCTTTTCTTTGAGAAGCTCTTATATTATTAAGTGCATGCATATTTTTGCTATTTGTGTTATTTCATTCATATTGTTTTTTATAGTACTGTAATTTTCCTGATTTTTCTTTTTTAT
Organism: Gracilinanus agilis; assembly: GCF_016433145.1. NCBI lineage: Eukaryota > Metazoa > Chordata > Mammalia > Didelphimorphia > Didelphidae > Gracilinanus > Gracilinanus agilis. The sequence continues at coordinate 534,629,429 of NC_058131.1, forward strand.
TGATATTTAATATATTATACATTATATTATAAGTATATACCTCATATTATAATAATATTATACTATTTAAATATTTATTACATATAATATTTTGTAATATTCAAAATCATGTATATTTATAATATAATAAACACTATTATAATAATATAAATAGAATCATCATTAATTATAATATTAATATTTAAATTAAATTAAAATAATTAAATATAGTATTATAATATTATGATATAATTAATGATAATTCTACTTATTGTTGCTTTATCTGAAATCATGACCACAATTCCCGCTTTTTTAGGGTCATCTAGGTTCTAATCAATTTTATTCAAATCCTTTTAAAATTTTTATAAGTACTTATGATTTAAATGTGGTTCCTCCACAGAACAAATTTGGGAGTTTTATTTTCTATGCCGCAATGTAATTTACATGGCAAATTCATCTAGCTAACAATAAAAAAAGCAGAATTATAATTTTTTATGCTTGGTTTTTCTTTCATAATATCCTCCTATATAACTTTTCCCCAGTTTTTATCAGCAAAAGGTAACTTGCTGCTGTGTATTTTTTACATCCTTATTCTATTCCTTTCTTTAACATAAAAATGATTGACCTTTTTTGCTACCAACAAACTTAGATAAAGCCTGTCTTAGTTTGTAATAATTCATTCTTAATAATTGACACTGCTTTCATGCCCACACCTTGACATAAAACATGGAAATTTACTTAATTTACTTTTATTGATAAAATACTTTTCCCTTTTGTGCCTTCCTCCCACTAAGGCCAGATAAGAGTGTTTTAGGAATCTACCTCTATTTATACATATATGATTGTGGTATCCAATTCCAAGGATTATATATTTCACTTTTTTCCCTCTTCAGATTCTATAGTTAAATGTATTCTTTCCATGTGATCTTTCTTCAAATTCTTTGGCAGTGTTTTTAAAAAAATAACTTCCTTATTAGGAAATGACTTAAAATATATAAAAGCTATATAATCTACCTTCTTTTAGCACATTAACATTGAATCATCCTTTGCTACTTTTTCATATATAATTTTAGATTACATTGTTTAAAATTTTTTCTGTTTGATCAATTTGTACCTCAAAGGACCTCTCCATTTCTGTTTTTCCTCCTTAAATACAAATTTGTGATATTTCTGAAAAAATATCTTTTCTTTATGATTCAGTATCCTAGGATAGATAATATTAAGATGTAGGCCATTTTTTGCTTATAAATATATCATAATCCGATATTTTCTTTCAATTTTATCTTAGTTGAATAGTCTTGTGCAATTTGAAGTGATACTTGTTAGTACATTGATTGTTTCCTCTTGTCTAAAAATTCTTTTCTTACTCCTTTGCCTCAGTAAATTTTAAAAATGATTTATTTTGGTAAATAGTAATTTCCATATAGTTTCACAGAGTTCTCTCTCCTTTAGCTGTCTTGTTTTGATTTTTTAAGGTCGCCTAGTTTTACAACAAAAATATATTTGTTCTGCTTTTTCTCCCTTTTTTTGCATCTCTTTATTTTTTCATTTACCTGAGTCACTCTTCTACTCAGGTAATCTTTGTTTTACTAATATATTATTCCTTCATGTCTACATTGTCAGTTTTCATGTTTATCATCTTGAATTCTTCCATGAATGATTTTATTTTGTTTTATAGGAACCGTATTTTCCTTCATCATCATCTTATTATGATTTTAAACTATTGTGGAAGTTATGTTATAGCAATAATTTAATCTAGAAATGTGGTTACTGGGGTTTTTGTGTTGTTTTTGTGGAGATTTTCCAATTTTTTTTGCACTTTAGCACTTATTTATTTTTTGCAGTAGGACTTATTTTTAATTGATTTACTTCTTCAAACTTTAAGAATTGTCTGTAAGAATCTCCTTCCTTTCGTCTGGCTTCATGTTATTGTTCTTTTGTTTTATCATATGCATTTGTTGTTTGGTGAAAATATAAGGGAGCTGAACTTTGTATGACCACTTACTCTGACATATTTCTGTAAATGTTCCAGAGAGTATGAAGACAGCATGTTATAAAGGAAAGTGTGTAATACTTGGAGTCAAAGGATCTTGGTAGAAATCCTTATTCTGACAATTATTATTTATATGACTTTGAGCAATTTATTTAACCTCTCTGAGAATCAGTTTCTTTATCTGTAAAATAAGGGGGGTCAGACTCATTGTTGCCTAAGGTTTCTTTCTATTCTTAATCTGTGATCTCTTGATTTTACTTATCTGAGACTTGGACATAGAACACATGAAGGGGAACAGTGTGTGTGTATGTGTATACACACATATATGTGTATCTAGAAATTTAGGTTGGCACTAGAAAGTGGAGTGCCTTAACTACTATGGTTAGGAAATAATACATTGTATAGTAGTCAAGGCATGCCATTGATGACTTTTGAATAGAGAAAATTGATGAGATTAATTTTGTGGCTCCATTTTGCAGTTTTCTTAGTAACTGGAAGGGTTTACTATTTTCTCTTCAAGATCATTTTACACATGAGGAACTGAAGCAAATAAGGTTAAGTGACTTGACCAGGATCACACATTTAGTAAAGTGTCTGGGACCAAACAAACTTATGAAGATGAGTCTTCCTGATTTTATCCGTTGTGCCACCTAGCTGCCCCAAATTTAGATTGCTTAAGCACAAATGTGTATAGCTTGCATTCTAGGAACTAGACTGAATTCAGGAAGACTTGATTAGAAGACTTTTTGATCTAATTTTCACAATTTTAAATGTGAATAGATTAACAATTCAATTTAAAAAAGAAAGTGACAGAACAAATAAGAAAACAAAACTCTATAATCTGTTGCTTGCAGAAAGGCTATTATAGTTGTGTCAATGAGAAAAGATTATTTCTGCAACTAGGGTAGTTGCAATGGGATTGGAAAAGAAGTGCTGGGAGTAAGAAATATCTTGGAAGAAGAAGCAAAAGGACTCGACTATTGATTTGAATGTGGGGACGGAGTTCTATAAAAGAACCAAAGATGTTGCCAAATTTACATGCCTAATAGACTACAGGAGTGTTGTAGTATTATCAGTAGAGAAATTAGAGAATGGGATGGTTTTTGAATGGAAAGTAATCAGTATTTTAAACATTGCAAAATTTGACAGGATATTCAGGTATAAACATCTAGGAGTCAGTTGGAAATAGAGATTTGGAGGTCTGAGCAAATGAACTATAGATTTGGGATTCATATGACTACAGACAGTAATTAAGGTCCTAGAAGTAGATAAAATTCTCAAGGGAGAATACTTATAGAAAAAAAAAAGGAGTACCTGAAGCAATTTTGAGAAAACCAAAGTCTAACAGGTCACTCTAAAGTCGCTTAGGACCTTAACAATTGCTTTCTCAGTGGAATAATTTTAGAATGTTGCTGTGTCAGAGAACTTTTTCACAGTCTGATCTTCTTCAAGTAAAATTCACTTCTTGATTTCCTGGATGATTTACTTTTTGTTGCTAGATATTTTTAAAAATTATGTACTTCTGAAGAATAAAACTATCAAAAGGATTTTTTCCTTATCATAATAGTTAAGTAATGGAATAACCAGTGTGTGCCAGTTTATCATCATAAACATAATTGCTTAGAGGCAAGCTCAAGCTAATCTTTGAAGCTTCAATAGACCCAAGATATCATCTGTGGGTATTTCTTCCAAAGCTGCAAATTACAATCTTTTCTCATGTACCCTTTGTGATTCCTCCCATCAATCTCCAATTTCTTTATCAATTTTTATCTCTCATATGTTATAATCTTCTAGAGATCATGGACTGTCATCTATGCAATAATTATTGTTCATTGACCACCCACCCCCAACCACCAACTCATACTTTGATGTATTGTCATGTAGGTGAAAACTTTGGGTTACTTGAAACCTATGACAGTGGTACATAAACTCTGGAAGAAGATACTATAGTGGAAAACATTTGAAGAGGAATTGGCAAATGATGTCACAAGGACCAAATGTTATCTACTGCCTTTTTTTTTAATGGCTCTCAAACTAAGATTTTTATATTTTAAAAATAATCTGACCATATGCTAGACCCAAGCACAGTCATACTTTGAGTCTAGTTCTAGCATCAAACTACATGTTTATTACCTGAGCTTTAACTCTAGAGACTTGTTACCAGAGACATTTGACCAACAAATGATGAATAATTTTAGCCACATCAACCCATGAAATAGTTTCCTATATATACCTGAATGGATCTCATCCTCTGCCAATGGAAGAAATAGCTTACATTTATAAAATCACAGATCTTAATAAATATTGAGTTATGTACTTAATAAATGTCTTTGGAGGATGGGAACAATTATGAGATAAATATTGCTAACATGGTGTGTTAATTTATAAGAGTGGCTATTGGCTATATGCAAATGACATTTTGCTTATATGTCTTTTCCTCACTTTTTCTGATGGCTTCATAAACAAATATTTTATTTCTAAAAGGTAATCATTTTTGTGAAGTGGGTCACAGTCACTTTACAGGTGAGAAAAATAAACTAAAAAGAGATTCATTGATTTGTGGAAGGGACACAGTTTATTGGTGAGTGAGGCAGGCCTGGAATTCAGAGCTATTGATTTTCATTGAATTTCAATGCAAACAAAAATGCAATGGGAGTTTTCATCAAATGGAAAGATTTCTTGCCTAATCATTTATTCCTATGGGAAGAAAGTAATCCTTCAGAGTAGTAACATGGCCAACAAAGAAGCAACTACCTAGATGGGTTCCTCATTTATCTTTGTCATGCTCACTTACAGTAAAAGGGTTCCAAAATAAGGTGGTTCCACCCAAATAAATTGTTATAGACAAAATTGTTTGGAGTGAAACAATTTTCCTACCAAAGACAATTTAGGGGGTTTGGAGGAAAAATATATCTCACTGGAGTGATGGTGGGCCTCAAGCCCAGCACTGGCCTTGCCTATACCAACATCAGCAACAGGCCTCAGAAGCATCTACAAGAGTCATAGCAGCAAACTTTGGAAGCTCTCAGCCAATAGACAGTAAGGAATTGGACAAATGGTCAGAAAGAGATTACAGAGGATTGTTGGAAACCCTGGATTCAGGATCCTGGTGCATTTCTCAGACACAATTCCTGATCTCAGCTGAAGAACAAAGTGAAGCTGTGGCAGGGGCACAGGAGTCCTGGTCATTGTTCTAGGATGGAGAAGAATGTACATGTAATTGAAAAAAATTCAAATTAAATGAGAGGAAAAAAAAGTGGTGTTTGAAGTTGGTGCCAGTCTTTTGGTATATCTAGTACATATGTATAATTCTCTCAGGTCTCAAGGAAATGTAGCCAAAGGAAATGCCCCAAAATATAACCTGGAACCTTCATTCATATTATCAAAGACTGATCCAAAAGGGATACTAGGTTTTACAAAGGCTAATCTTCATTTTATAGAACAGGAAATACGTAGAGAGTTTAAAAGACTTTCTCATGTTTGTTCACAGGAGATTGGACCCCAAGTCTTCATGAATCTATACCCAGGGTTCTATCCATTATACTGTGCTATCTCTCTCTACAGTAATTTTCACCAAAAAAGATTTCTTTCATTATTAAATGGCTTTTTCTCAAAATATAAATGCAAATACAAATCTAATTCTTTAATTTGATATTTTTCCTTTTCAGCTTGGATCATTAATTCCTTTCTATAGAAAAAGGACTATATGATTCAAACTATGATTAAAAAACATTCACAAAATGCATTTGCATCTGTCAGGAAAGGGAACCATCTTTTTCAAATTTCCTACTGCAGACATCTTTTTTATGACTCTTTTTCAATAAATATTTATTCATTAAGTACTACTCTATGTGCCAGTCTCTGTCTTAAGCATTAGGGATATGAAAAAGAAGGAAAAGACAGTCACTGCCCTCATGGAGCTCACAATCTAATGGGGGGAGAAAATAAGCAAATTTGCATAAACAAACAATATGCAGGATAAATGTGAAGTAATCAAACGAGAGAAGGCACTAGAATTAAAAGGGTTTGGGAAAGGCCTCCTACAGAAGATTATTTTATTTAAGACTCATGGACAGCAGTAAGCAGAAATGTAGAGAGAAAATATCCTTTGACTATGAAATGAGATCAGAAAAGAATAGTAAGAAGGAACAGTAAAATAGGTAGGAAGAGAACTAGAAGAGAGTGCTGTCCAGAAAACCTAGAGAGAAGAGCATCAAGAAAAAAAAGGTGATTAATAGTGTCAAAGGCTTCAGAGAGTTCCAAGAGAAGGAGGTTTGAGAAAAGGTCATTGGATTTGTCAGTTAAAAGATAATTGATAACTTCTGAGAAGGCAGTTTTTGTGGTATGATGAGGTCAGAAGTTAGATTAAGAAAAGAATGAGAGGAGAGAAAATGGAAGCACGAATTGTAGTCTTTTCAAGAAATTTAGCCACAAAGTGCAGAAGAAATACTGGATGATAGTTAGCCGGGATAGAAGAATCAAGTGACAGTTTTTGTAGGCCATAGGAAAAAAAGCCAGTATGATTTAGAAGTTACAAAGAAATCAGATAAATAAAAACAATTCAAAATTAGTCTCTATATAGCATCTACCTTACAGGCAACTTTGTTTTTTCCAACAACCTTGGGAGGCAGGAGTCATTATTATCCCCATTTTACAAATGAGGTAATTGAGGCAAATAGTATTTACATGACTTGCTCAAGATCACACAGCTAGTAACTGTCTGAAGTAGGATCTAAGTTCACATCTTCTAAACTCCAGGCTTAGCATTCTTTCCACTTTGCCACCTAGCTGCTTCATTCATTGAGGCATATGGACTCTATGAAAATGATCATTGCCTGTGGGTTAAGATTTTATATAGGTAAGACTTTTAGTCGTATTCCCTTAAACTACTCTGTGGAGTTAAAACATTGTTTAATTGCTCCTTGACTCAGTTTACCCAATTAAATACCTATTGTCCCTTTGAGGCCAATAACACTTACCTTCTTCATTGGGAGGGTAATCAGCCATACTTAATGCTTGCAAACCAAATTGGCATTTTTAGAAGGAAGCTGGTATAGAAATGTAAATTACCTTTGCTTTTTTCACCATTGTTATATTTTCTCCTTCTGAGTAAAGTTGGCATATTTCATCTTCCTGGCTTGATTTAGAATTTAGAATTTGAATATTTAAAGTAATATTTTTCAACCTTCACCACAGAACACACAGAGTTCACTGAATAATTTTGAGAGACCCACCTAGAAGTCTGGTCTTTTTCTCTGGGAATGGAGAACTCCTACTGATTTAATGCATGTGAATTAATTTTTAAAGGTAGGGATTTATAAGTTGGTCATAAACATTTCCTCCAGGTGGAAACTCTCAACTCACAAAGACACCAGTTTTAGAAAATTTAAATAGCGATTAGTTTGCTCATGTTTAATAAAAGAAGAGAAAAAAACCCATGGGCTTGAAGCACTCTTATTTTGATATATTTCAATTGTGCTTTACTTTAAAAAAAAGTTCACCTTATAAAACATATTTTGTATAATAAATATTTCACTTTGGCTGCATTTATTACTATGAAAAAATAGCTATTGTGAATATCAATTAATACTAGAGTTTGGAAAGGAAATTATTTCAAGTCAAAAATATTTGTTTAATGTTTGGACATTCTCTGCTTTCAGTGATAATAAGGTTCTATAAGAGAAAGTGGAAAAATATCATTGTGTTCCAGTAAAATGATTTTTTAAAATATCACATATGACCAGAGAATTGAGGGAAAAGAGATTATTAGGCCATGTGTTTATTAAAGTGCTGTAGCTAACTGATTTGTTTTGGAAGGAAGTCTGTGTAGCGGAAGATACAATATAACTTCACAAATAATCAAATTTTCTCTGGGAGATGATTAGGAGGATCATTCCTAATGAGATCAATAACTTTTTTTTAGATTAAATAACTGGTGATGAAGTTTTCTAAAAATTAATTCTGAATAGAATTTGATGTCCTTTGAATTTTTCTGTGGAGCTTCATGTGGAGTTGTGTGGACCTGGCAAGCATAAACCATTTTGACCAAATTTTAATTTTTTTGTTTTCCATTCCATCCTTTGGGGTTCCTTTCCTTTTTTTTAAAGGCATGTAAAACATACTTGAGGTTTATAATAATGGAATGATTAGCCATGTTATTGACATCAAAGATTAAAGCCTATGTGACATAAGAAATTTATGTTCTACTTTAATCCATTTGTCAAACTCCTCTGGAACCTGATTTTAAATTTAGTTTGAACTATTGATTTAAAAAAAAGTCAGTTTTCTTTCATAGCTGAAATACTCCTTGATATCTGAATTCACTGCATGAAGAGACATTTTTTAAAAAAGGAGACAGGTGCTATGGGTTCCACTGTCAGTGTGGTCTGACTGGTCGCTCATAGCTCTTGGTATTGATCAGCTTTCTTCTTTGATAGAGATACTTTATGGGCACCTCCAAAAGCTTCCAGGAAGCATGTGATTCTCCTTATAACACATATGATTTCCATGTGGGACAACTTTATTTGTTTTTAAACCGTTATCTTCTATCTTAGATGGATAGAAATATTGATTCCAAGGCAGAAGAGTGGTAAGGGCTGGGCAATGGGGGTTAAGTGACTTGCCCAGGGTCACACAGTTAGGAAGTATCTGAGGACAAATTTGAACCTAGGACCTTCCATCTCTAGGTCTAGCACTCTTCCATGGAGACACATAGCTACTCCTGTATCAGACAATTTTTTTTTGTTGTTTTTTTTAAACCCTTGTACTTCGGTGTATTGTCTTATAGATGGAAGATTGGTAAGGGTGGGCAATGGGGGTCAAGTGACTTGCCCAGGGTCACACAGCTGGGAAGTGGCTGAGGCCAGGTTTGAACCTAGGACCTCCTGTCTCTAGGCCTGACTCTCACTCCACTGAGCTACCCAGCTGCCCCCTGTATCAGACAATTTTAAAGGACATTCAGGAATCTAAAACTTTGTTGAGGAGAGATAGAAAAAATCTCTTTAATAGTCCCTGGAATGATTTTCACAGTTATTGGCCATTTCAGTGGGTAGAACAATTAATTTTTGGGTTCCTGAAAAATCTTAGAACAGTATTTGTAGAACCCACTTTCTAATATTGCAAGTGTACCCTGACTTTTTCAGGCCAGCTAGATTATCCCCTTAGAGTTTCAGGGTACCCTGAGGGATTAAGTGTTTTTCTTCCCTCCTGCCATTGTCTTGAACCCCCATCATCTGTGTTCCTCACATTTTTGGGGGGGCAGCGACTAGCACTCGATTCTATTTAGCCACTTGACATTGGGTACCTTTTACAAAAAGGTATTTACTTTAAATGTATAGCAAGAACAAATGTACAAACATCCTCTCCCATCCCCAAAACTTTGGGAAGATCTCCTCTATATCATCCCAAGACAACTAGGTGGCACAGTGGATAGAGAGTGGAGCCTTGAGTCAGAAGGACTCATCTTCTTCGGTTTAAAGTCACTACCTAGCTGTGTGACTCTGGGCAAGCCACTTCACCCTATTTGCCTCAGTTTCCTCATTTTTAAAAGGAACTGGAGAAGGAAATGTCAAACCACTCCAATCTCTTTGGGTAGAAAACCTCAAATAGGGTTCCAAAGAATTGGACATGCTTGAAATATGATACAACAACAAAACTATCACTCTTGTCTTTGGTGGGGATTTAAAATTTAGCTCAGTTCCTAAATAGAATTAGTCCCACTAAATTAATATCCAAAGGCAACATCTCTGCCAGATGGATCCTCTTCTCAGTTTCTATTGGGATGAGGTCCCAAAGGTCCTCCCAAAGGCTACTCCTTGGTCTTCAGATCATCAATGCTGGGCTGCCTGCAACATATATATAGCGTGGACTCCCAACTCCTGGATTCTTGTGATTCACTCTTCGGACCTTTTTGAAACTTCCAGGGTCAGAGACTCCATTTCCTTCACCTACAACAATCACAATAGAAATAACTAGTATTTCTTTAGTCCTGTAATGTTCTAGTTACTATGCTAAGCCCTTAAAAAAATAACAACCTTTACTTTCTGTGTAGAATCAATACTAAGTGTCATTTCCAAGATAGAAAAGTGGTAAGGGCTAGGAAATTGAGGCAATTTTAGCTAGGATAACACAAGTAATGAGGTATGTGAAGTCAGATTTAAAACCAAGACCTTCCATCTCCAAGCCTGGCTCTCTAACCACTGAGATACTTAGTTGACTGTGCTAAGCATTTTTAATGCTTCTAATGTGATCTTCATGACAACCCTGGATGGTAGATGCTATTCTTTCCTTATTTCAGATCTAGCCTCATATTCTTACTAGCTCAATGACATTGGGAAAGTCATTTAACCTTTGTCTGTTTTAGTCTTCTCAGCTATAAAATGGGGATAATAATAAAACCTAATTCCCAGGTTTGTTGTGAAGATCAAATAAAGTAAAATTTGAAATTAGCACTTAGCTCAGTTATCAGCACATAATTAGGTGCTCTACAAACCCTAGCTATTATTATTTTTAAAGACATTATGACTACTTGTTTCTAGTATATGATAGAGGAGATTTCTGTTCAGGGAAGGACTGGATCAAGTGGCCACTGAATCCCTTTCCAGTTCTGAAATTAATGATTCTGTAATAAATGACATCAGAGGTTCCTGCCAGGTCTAAAATTTTGATTTTTGTTCTTGTGAGAAGAGTTCTAATTGAAGTAATCTTTTTTATTTTTAGTAAAAAAAAAAAAGAGAGAGAGAGAGAGAGAGAGAGAGAGAGAGAGAGAGAGAACATATACAAATCTTATTGAATTATCCCACTCTGATACAGGCCACTGTCATCGAAAGAAGATTTTTGTTGGTAGCTGACTAGTAATGAAGCATCTGTTCAGTTATAGTTCCCGCAGGTGCCTGCAGTCGGTTGTATTGTACTTTAAAGGTGTTGGGGGTGAACAGTGCTTCACTAGTAGGTCAGTACAAATTGTGAGTCAATTATTTATGAGTTGTGCCCAATTTGTTTAAAACTCATTGACCTTTAATACAGTTATGACATGTATCTTGACTTGATTCTCCCTCTTATTGATTTGGTCAGGAATAGTAAAAGAAGAGGTGAAATGGCCCCTCAGGGTAAGTTAAAATTGTAGGTTACAGCCACAGTAAATTGCTTTAGTAGACTTTGTGTCCTTTTAGAGTTGGAAAATGAAGCAATAAAGTAAGTTGGTGTATGTAAGTCTTGTTTTAAAAAGGACCTTGAAGTGCTCTTAACAATACCATGGATTTGATAAGATCTACTCTAGACTATGGAATTTAAAATGAACCTGGAGCTGGGAAAGGTGAAGGAATGTTGAAATCTTAGTATTGTGCTAAATACTCTGAAATGGATTGGTGTAAGAGGATAAAGGGGGATTTCCCATTATTGACTGCCATTCTTAAGAGAAAAATTAAAGTGATATCCTTTGTAAAGTTTGCCTTAGGGGCCACATCCAGATGTATTAAATATTTCAGAGGCCTCCAAAGTGGTTTTGCACAATATATATGTATATATATATATATTTTTTAAGTTTATATATAGACTTTAAGGTTTGCAAAGCACTTTATTATTTTTGATTCTCAAACAAATCCTGGAGGTAGAAACTATCATGATCCCCATTTTATGGGTGATAATAACATAACTAACATTTTTTATAGCATCTACTATGGGCTAGACATTGGGCTAAGTGCTTCTCTCTCCCACTCTACTCAGGCCATGACTTTTGTTCTAGTCAAGCCAGCATTCTTTGTTCCATACATGTATTTGCTTCTTTATTTTCACATTAAAACCTCTTATATAGGATTTCTTGAAGAACTGGAGTATTCTCCCTCCCCTTGGTTGTCATGTCATATCTTTCCCTGTCTTTAAAAAAGTTCAAACCCATTTCCTTTAGGAATGTTTTCCTAGGTTAACATCTCTCTTTCCATAATCTGATAGGATAAATTCCAAAGTCTCCTGCAGGATGTTTTTCCTTGGCTGATACCACTCTTCCCCTAATCTGCCTGGAGAAATTCTCTACCCTATTTGCCTTCTCATTTACATTTCTGTAATTCCTGTAGTTATTTGTACCAATCCATGTTGATGGTAGAGTCTGTTGTCTCCTCCATTATATTGTAAATCTCCTTGAGGGCAGGAACCGTGTCTAATCACTAATATGGTACCCTGAGCATCTATTACAATACTATGTGCCCTCCGGGGACTCAATAAATACTTGTTGACTCTTTTACTCTATAAATATAAACTACAAAATAATCAGATGGTTTCTGCCAATGTCTAATTTGCTCCCTGTAGGTAACTTTGTCTCTTTGGTAACATTAATTCTTTCAGGTCACTAGGGTACCATTTAGCAAATTACCACTGTCATGAGCTAACTGGTACCCTAGTGGCCTGAATGAGTTTAGGAGCCTCCCAAAGTGAAGAACTTTCCCTTGAGAGTAACTTCCTACTCATACTGAATCACTTACCTAACCTTTATTATTTTCAGAAACATTTTCCCATTGAGGCCAAAGATACCTGTGCCTTTAGGCCTGTTTGACTTTCCATGCTGGGGAAACTCCCAAATGACAAATACATTTTAAAATGCACTTAATGAACAAGATTCTTATCTATTTCAATTCCTTTTTTAAAAAAGGAAAGTATTGTAGAATTAATGGAAATGTCTTGAGAAAATAAAAAGGTTGTAAGGAGAACTATAGAGTTCCTGCATGAGTGTACAGATTTCCAACAGATATGACTGTCAAAACTGCTCTCCTGCTGTTTAAATAGCATTCAGAATTCATTTCCTGTATGCATCATAATACAAAAATTTTGCAAGGCATTAAAGAAGCATGAAGAACTACTCACCAGGTGTCTTTTTTCTTCTTCAGTTTAAGATTCCCTGAACTATTTATTCTCCTTTGCCTAGTGATCATGACTGGGCAAGTAATACTCTTTTTGTAATTTCAAAAAAGACTTTTAATAAATAAAATAAAGTTAACTGATGACCAAGAGGCAGCACAGTACAAAAACTCTTGCCTTGGATTTGTGGAGATCTGCTTTACTTTGTTATTCAGTGAGCTAGAAATTATACAGAACACCATTAGAACTGACTTAACTTTCTCCTAGTCTTACTTCCCAAGTTCCCTTAAATGGGCCGAGCTTTCCAGATGCTTTCGCATTGCTCAGCCTTGGTCAAATCAGAACCAGATTCATGGGGGTCCATATTTGGGGCAGAGAAGATGAGATCAGGCCATTAATTGTCAGTAACAGATATTCAGAAATTAAGGGGCAAAGGAGTTATGTCCTATGCATGGATATTGAAGTGGACTAGTGAAGTAAGACTGGACAAGTGCTTGGCCAGAATAACTGGAGGTCATAAGGGGAGTTCCAGGGTAAAAGTGGGATGAGAACAGATTAAAGATCAGGATGTAGGAAACAAACATACAAACCAGTTAAAGGTTGAAGGCAAGAAATAAGGTTTGGGAATTTAGGAAGATGTATGACTATTAAACCATGTTGGGATCAAAGAAGTCAGTAGGATTATAGAGGTAGGAGCCAGTCTGAAGTCATACTTCTAAGAAGTGGTTTTGTTTTCCTGATTCCTTCCATTTAGATTTAGGAAGCATGCTATATCCTCAAGATATTCCTTTGGGATGACAACTACAACAACAATAACAATGATAAGATCTAGCATTTATAGAGAACTTTAAAGTTTGCAAAATATTTATCATATATTATATCATTTGATCTTTACAACAACCCTGTGAGATAGATGGATAAGGAAACTAAGGTTAACTGATTTACTTGAGGTCTCAAAACTATTGAGTATCTGAAGCAATATACTACCTAGAAGGAGAAATATGTGCAGGATGAATATGGCGTGTCCTTAATCATCAGAGTTTTTGATCTCCATTTTATCCCCCAGTGTTAAATACAGGATCAGATATATAACTAGCATATGGGATGAATGGGGCACTACCATGGTAATAGAAGCTATAGTTTTTGGTGGTGAGGGATGAGATGTTCTAATTGTTGTCTTTATTCCTCCCTTTACCAGTCTCTATGAATCCTTATTCCCAGAGTCCCATGCTGTGGATCAGCTCTCACAGGGCTTTCCTTGTCCTACCCCAAATTCAGCAGAGGGAAGAGTTGTACTTTCCCAGGATAATTGCATTCATGGTTGTTTTGTTTTCTAAACCATGACTTCCAGTTTTCCATCCCATTTTCTCTGCTCAGCTTTTGTTAACTTAGGTAAAAACATAGATGTGGTTTCTGTCCAAGGTGCTAGGAAAAGCATTGGTCTGAAATTTGACAAGCTTGAAAAGATGCTTTTCTGTAAAAGTAATAAAAAAAATGAATAATACTAACTAAATTTATTTCATTATCTGCATATTCCTAGAGAGTATAAATGAAGTATATAGGTGTAGAGTATATAAACAAAGAATATAAATGAAGAGTATCATCAATAATAAATTTGTGGGCTAGTAATTTTTTTTCAGAAATGTGCAAGTAGGCCAATGCTACTGGAGCTAGTAGTCTTGGTCTACAATATACTAGACTTGCAAAGGATTTCAGAAGATTCTATAAGTTCTCTCTTCCATTATAGGTATGAAAAACATTAGGTAGATATAGACTAGGAAAAATAAAAGTTTTCCTTGAAACAATTTCTTTAAAATAGATGTACGTATGTACATATCTTTCTGACATTATGGAAACAGCATGATATATTAGATAAAGTGCTGGACTTGGTTAAGGAAAACCCAAATTCAAATCCCACCATTGACATGTACTTCTTATGGAACCTTAGGAATGTCAACCAACGTTCTTAGACCTTAATTTCCTCATCTGCAAAATGAAGGGCTTTGGCATAATGGAACAGTGAAAAGACTATAGATCAATTAGAATCCCACCTCTGATATTTACTTTTGTGTGATTCTTGATAAATTCATTAGCCTCTTCAAGTCTTGTTTTCTTTATTTGAAAAACAAATGCAGAAGAGCTAGATGCTCAGTGGACAGAGACCAAGGCCTAGAATTGAGAGGACTTAGATACTTTCTAGCTGTGTGACCCTGGGCAAGTCACTTAGCCCAGGTTGCCTAACCCTTATTGCTCTTCCACCTTGGAATGGATACGTAGTATCCTGTAGGAATAAGTTAGGGATAGTCTGGTTTTCTAGGGGTAGTTGAAAGAAGGGGATTTTGAGATAAGCCCAGGAAAGGATTCTGGGTAAGAAAGGAATTGTGGGCCTACGACTAAAAATAATTGAACTTCACTTCCTTCTGGGATTTTGATCAAGCTGGAGGGAAGTTTTGTCTCTCTGCCTGCAACTGCAAACTGAAGGAGGGTTTTGCTCTAAGGGATTCTCCCTGCACAGTCAGGATTTCATGGAGAAATCTTGGCATCCAGGTAGAGGATTTACTGGGAGAAAACCAATTCCACTGACTAGTTTTCATCTGCCAGTGGTCCAGCTGCCAGAATTGCTATTGGTTAAGGTAATCCAAAGCTTTCCATCTATAACTTTTGTTATTTAGTACAGCAGCTAAACCCAGGGTTTTTTCCCTTTCTTTTTTATTAATTATTGGTAGTGAGTTTAGATTAAGTCACATAGCTTGGGAAAGGATTTAGATATCATAGGGAGGATTAAGTAGGGCCCAGAGAAGAAACAGAAGGCTTCCCTAAGCAGGGAACTTAGAAGTTGGGTAGAGGTAGTGTGAATAGAGTTAGGGTCTTACCTACCCAGTTACCTTTATTCCTTTTTTGTTAAATTAACTTTATTCCTAAGATAAAGAGTTTGGTGCTTAATTGGCCCTGAGGAGTTCCTAGGTGGATTGTGACATCTGATATCCATCTAGGACACTTCCACATTACAATCCATTCTAAGTTCTCATCTAAATTCGAAGTATCAAATCTAAAACCTAATCAAGTAGGCAGAAAGTAAACATTTAAAAAATGGATGAATTGAACTAAGTAGTCTTTGAGGTTCCATCTAACCTTTAATCTATAGTACTATAACTAGATTGTCAACCCCATGAAATGCCTTCCAGCTCAAGAACTAGAATCTCGATTTTTTTGGGGGGGGGAGAATGCTAAATGAATATTTTTTCTTTTTGACTCTTAATTTAAAAAATTTTCAGTTCCAAATTCTTACCATCACTCAGGCTCTCTCCCACCCACTGAGGAGGTAAGCAATATGATAACCAATAGATGACTGAAGTCATGCAAAACATATTTCCATATTAGCCATATTGCAAAAAGAACAGCAACTAAAAAAGCAAGAAAAACAAAATAAGTCAAAAAATAGGCTTTATTTTGCATTTAGAGTCCACCAGTTCTCTCTCTGGAGTTTGATAATATTTTTCATCATGAGTCTTATGAAATTATCTTGGATCATTGTATTGATCAGAATAATTTGATCATTTACAATTGACCATCATTACAATATTGCTGTTATTATTTGTACAGTACTCTAGTTCTGCTCACTTCACTTTGTATCAGTTCATAAAAATATCTCAATTTCTAAGAAATTTTTTATACAAGTTAGCTAATTGAACATTTTTGCTATTCAGTAATTTTCCTGTTGTGTTTGGTTCGTGGTGACCACATTTGGGATTTTCTTGGCAAAGATACTGGAGTAGTTTGACATTGCCTTCTCTAGTTCATTTTATAAATGAGGAAACTTAGGCAAACAGAGTTAAGTGACTTTCTCAGGGTCATACTGCTAGTAAATGTCTGAGGCCAGATTTGAACTCAAAGATGAGTTTTTCTGATTCCAGCTTCAGCACTCTATCTCCTTTGCTGCTCAGTTGTTTCTAATTGAATATTATCAATCACTTAGATACAATATAATCAGATACACATGAAAAGATAGGTTATGTAAATTAAAAACTGACCTAAAATGTTAATGTGGTTTAAGAGCTATCATTTATATACTTTATTATTATTTTTAAAGGTATAAGGCAAGAAAGATGTGTACCTCTACCATACCAGGAAATGTTTTATTAAAAAGACTAATTTCACTTGCAGCCTCAACTTCACATTTATTTCTTCATTTTTATTCTTCACTTAAACATCAAATAAATTGAGTATATCTGTAGAATAGAGTAGAACAGAAGTGGATCCTATTATAATATGATTCTATTACATTGAGCTTGCTTTTAAATATATAAGACATTTAACATGTAACTTTTAAAGTCATCTTGTATTTCTGTATTTCCTTCTGGTATTACTTCTGTTCTCAACTGAGTATTTTAAAAAAATGTTCAATAGCCCTTTCTTCTTCTTCTTCTTTTTTTTTTTTTGAGGAGCAACCTTATTGCTAGTTCTCTTCCCTCCATTTCTACTCCCCTGCCAAACTGAAAAAAAAAAGAAAAGAAAATTTCTTCTAATAAATAAGAATAGTCAAGGAAAACAATTTCCCACATTGGCTGTGTCAGAAAATATATGTCTCGTTTTATACCTTGAGTCCATCATCTCTTTGTCAGGAGGTGGGTAGCATGCTTCATCATTGGTCCTCTTAATTGTGTCAACATCACATTAAATTGTAAAGTTTAATAAGGGTCTTGTTGGGGGGTATGTATGTGTGTGAAATAATAGGAGGGAGTTTTCAAATGCTCTGTATCCAAGATGTATCCTGTTCCATTACAGCCCCAGATCCCTGAAATTGACTGAGGTAGCTTTAAATGGCTCCCAGAAACATGACATTTTAAGTAGATAAATTATTTGAGCTGGTTGTTGAGCTAGTTAGAGGCTACTACTAATGAAGCTGAGATCAGATGTTCAGTCCTTATAAGACGGCAATTCACTTACTGCTTCCAAAAAAATCTGTATAACTAGGCTCAGCTGGCTATCTCAGCAATGGGTGGTGCTGGTCACAAAGTGGGAGGCAAGAGATAGAATTCTGGACAGGTCTCAGGAAAACTTGGGTTCAAATCCCAGGGATGTGATTGGCTTCATTAGGACCATCACCACTCCTTAAAAAAATGAAATAAAAAAAGTCTCCTATCTATGGCTAGTATATTGTCTTATTTTCAAATACAAAAGGAAGAAAACTATTAGCTATTGCGCAGGGATAATCCTGTATCAATTGTTGCCAAATGCATGATAATTCTTCTGACTTTTGCTTTTGTTCTTTGTTTTAATTTTCAACTGCAGATTTTTTTTTTTTGCTTTTCTACATAGTAAATTTAAGACAGTGGCAGAGGTGGGGGTGGGAACCTGCATCCAAAATTATAGATGGAGGAGAGGGGAAACCTAGGATGATTATTGCATAGCTACATCATATATTTTATAAAGAGAGAGTCTCAGCAATTTATTTGGCTGTGTCAGGGTGCTTGCTTAGGGAGCTGGAGATCTATTCCTTCATTCTATCAACAATCCGTGCTGTCAATTAATTAGAATATATATTCCTATTAATTCAAGGGAGCAAGGTGCTTTCTTTATGTACCCTACAATAAGCATTTCCATGAGACTCTATCCTCAGTGAAATGCATGAAAGGTGGTAGTGGGGGCTCCTGTTATAACTGTTACTCTTCATATGCCTGCTGAGCAATGCACTAGCTATTTGATTTGAAAATGCAACATTGCCATTAATAAAATGAAAAATTTGGAGCCCTTAGATCATAGCTTTCACCCTTAATCTTACAAACAATAATAATTGACATTTACATTGTATTTATCTTCACAAAGATTTTTTGCATGTTATTTCATTTTGAAACCCCTATGAAGTAGTCTGTGCCAACAATTGTTCCAGTTAAAAGAACAAAGACTTGAAGAAGGAAGGAAGAGAGATGTCTATGGCCATTCAATTAGTAAGGTTCAGAGTTGTGATTTGATCCCAAGTTTTCTCTGGTTCCAAGTTAAACATGTTAATCATTATACCAAACTGTCTGTCAAATGAGGACATATTTCAAATCCATTTAAAAGAAAGGAAGGAATCGTGCAAGATCTATGAAACACAAAGCAAAGGAATCATTGGCCAAATATTCATATTGTTGAGATTTTGCATAGACTTTTGAAAACCAGGCTGTCTATTATACTAAACAAATTATGAAACTGCACGAATTCAAGATTTCTAGAACAATTTGGATATTTTGATAACATTGCTCTCTCTCCTCCAGTATTATTTGTCATTTGGATACTTAATTATATGGCAAGTTGCATTATTTCCAATCCATTCTCCATTTAACCACCAGAGTGATTTTCCTAAAACGTAAGCCTGATCATATCACATTCTGTGCTCATTAGCTACTCCAGTAGCTTCCTCTTGATTCCAGGAGCAAATACAAAATGCTCTATTTGGCATTCAACTTTTTACTTTATACTTTATACCTTCTTCTTTAGTTTCTGCTTTCCTTTCCAATCTTCTTCTATCTTACTACTTGATATATATTTTTCAAGTGTCACAGACTGGCCTCTAGGCTGTTCCACAAACAAGACATTCCATATTTGAGCTCTGGGCATTCTTTCTGGCTGTCTCCTATGATCTCTCTGGCTTCTTTTAAGTCCCAAATAAAATCTCACTTTCTATAGGAAGTCTTTTTCAACCCTTCTTAATGAAAGTGCTTTCCTCTGTTAATTATTTTCTACTTATCATATGTAGCTTGCTTTATGTATATTTGTTTGCATGTTGTTTCCCCCATTACATTGCACCTCTTTAAGAACGGGGACTACCTTTTGCTTTTTTTTTTTTTTAATCCCTAGTGATTAGCACAGTGCCTAACAGATGATAGGAGTTTAGTAATGTTTATTGATTGATCTTATCTGTTCTATATTTGTTGTTTTGACTTTCTAGTGAAACTGTAAGTGCCTTGAAAGCAGGAAATGCTTATATTTCTTTAACAGGTCTAATAACACAGCACAAAGAGTCCATAGTAAATATAGAGTAGAGTGAAGCTTAATAAATGCTTTTCAAATTCTAATTAAAATATTTGATACTTTAATGATTCCCTGAATTCATCGGGGTGGATATTCTTTCCAATAATATAGATCACAACCTCACTATACTTGTACTACTCTTGTTCATGTACTGCCACAAATCAGTCATGGAGTCCTGAGTTCTTTTGACATCATATGGATGATACCTTGCTCTTGCTATGTGACTGGTCCCTCTTTTTTTCAGTCTTCTATTCCTCTTATGATATCTGATATACTGCATCTCAATAAATCAGTCAATAAATCAACGAGTCATTAGTAAATGCTGCCTGTCTGCCAGGCATTGTCTAAAGAAAGGGACAAACTAAAACAAAAGTCATTGTCCCTGTTCTCAAGAAAATCACATTTGAAGGAAGATAAAATCCATCATTGTTCAGTTATGTCTAACTTTTCATAACCCCATTTTGGGTTTTTTTTTTTGGCAAAAATACCAGCATGGATTGCCATTTTCTTTTGTAGGCTCACTTTGCAGATGGGGAAACCAAGGCATACAGTTTTAAGTGACTTGCCCAGGGAGATGCAGCTAATAAGTGAGGATGATTTTGAACTCAGGTCTTTCCAAGTCTCAGCCCAGCACTCTATGCACCATCTATCTGCCCTAATAAGATGCATAGACAGAAGATACTCTGGAGAGGGGAAGGCTCTAGCAGCTTGAATGGCTGGCAAAGGATTCTTGCATAAGGCAATGTTTGGCTTGAGTCTTGAAGGAAACTAAGGATTCTGAGAGACATTAGAGGGGAGGGAGAAGAGGGAGAGCATTCCAGGGACGGGAACAGTCAGTACAAAGGCACAGAAATGGGAGATGAAATGTCTTTGCAAAATCCTTAATTTGTAATGTTGTAATCTCTCTATGCCTTCCACTTACCTCATTATTGACCTTAGGGTGAACAGAAAAATGCAGGCATAAAATATGTTTACACTAATCTGCATTCTTACTGCTCTCTGTGTTGATTCATTTGAGAAGCATATGCTATTGCCAAGTATGTAACGGGAAAGGAGATGCAGCATATGTGGGTCCTGGTTAGCTCACTTGTTGAGCAGAACAATATTGTGGTATCTATATGGCATTGATGAAGACAGAGAACTAAGTGTAGGTGGAACTACAACTGCATAGATGCTAGACAAAAGATCCTGAGCTAATTTTGGTCAATGTAGATATGGAGCCAAGTTGGTGATAGTGTATTTTCAGACACGATTCTTATTTCTAAAGGAGGATTTTGTCAGTTATCTTTTATATTTAAAAAATAGCAAGGAAAATAACTAAGACATCATGCAAATTTAAAATAACTTGCAATTATAGAGAGATTTCAGGTTTACCAAAAGCTTTTTTTAAATTTTGAATATTTCTCCTTATTTACATGTTTCATGTTCTTTCCTTCTCCCCCAAACCCTCCTAATCCTCCTCCCCCCCCACCCCCATTCGACACACAATTCCACTGGGTTTTACATGTATCATTGATTAAGCCCTAATTCCATATTATTGATAGTTGCACTAGAGTTATTATTTAGCATTTATATCCCCAATAACATCCCCATCAGCCCATGTGTTCAAGCAGTTGTTTTTTCCTGTGTTTCGCCTCCCACAGTTCTTCCTCTGAATGTGGCTAGTTTTTATCAAGAGCTTTTTTGACAGTGGTCTGTTGAAATGATGCAAATTTTATGAGTTCCAATTTCCCAGTTAGGAAACTGAGGGGATGAGGCATTAAATGACTTTCCCCTGGTCACTTAGCAAGTAATTAATGGAGCCAGAATCTGAATCTAGGTCAGGGATTATAAATTCAGGGATCTTTCCACTATTTGATAAAATGTAATATGGTCTGATCATAGATAAATTGATATTATTATTAATAATGATAACAATCATAACATGTATCAGATAATTATTGTACATTACATATACACAACACAATGTATATATTACAGATAGAAAATTATTTTTATTGTGTGCTGTCTCTATTGTTTCTATTGCCTCTGTTATCTCTCTATTTTTTAAAACCTTTACTTTAGAATCAATACTGTATATCATTTTGAAAGCAGAAGAGCAATGGGTAAGGGCTAAGCAATGGGTGTTAAGTGACTTGCCCAGGGTTACACAGCAAGGAAGTGTCTGAGGCCAGATTTGAACCCAGAAACTCTTGTCTCCAGGCCTGGCTCTCAATCCACTGGGCCACTGAGACTCCCTTTCTATTATCTCTTAATACATTATGACACCATAAGATATTATACTTTTTTAACTGATCTTTGATTTCATTGATGAGGAACTTCTCCTACTAAAATAGATTATCATTTTCTTGGCTGATTTTAAAAAATTCTTGCTTTCTGTCTCAGTAACACTCTGAAATAGAAGGGCAAGGGCTAGGCAAACAAGGTAAAGTGACTTGCCCAGGTTCACACCTCTAGGAAGTATCTGAGGCCAGATTTAAACACAGATCCCATGAACTTCAGCCCTGGCTCTCTATCTACTATATCACCTAGCTGTTCTTGGTGCATAGAGTTGTCTGGATCACTTAGAGATTAAATGATTTGCTCCAGGGTCATGTAAGGAGTCAAAGGCATGACTTGAACCCTAGTCTTTCTAACTCTCGGGTTATCCCCCCCACCCCGTCCCCTTGCCAAGCTATTCCTTTTCAATATCACATATTATTGAGAATGGAATTTTAAAAAGCTACCTGAAACAAATTCAAAATACTCTTTGATTATTTTTCTTATAAAAGATACATCCAAAATGGATTCAGAATTGATTTTGGTGGCTAATGCTTACTTTATTCTGGTTGTCGCCCCTCCATCCAAAACAGGGTTTGAGTTTCCCCAAGAATAAAATTGTGCAGCCTTTTCTAGAGATTGTAAACTGGACTTTACCTCTTCCGCAATCTGTCTTTGTTATGACTGCAGCTTTTGCTAAAACACCAAAAAAGAATACTGATTTAGTAATCACCCGGGTCTACAAAGTAAAGAAGCGTACAGTTCCCCTGAATCAGTATTAAGCTGTGTTAGTTGATAAGTTTGGAAAAACAATATTATACTTGGCTTCTAGATAAATACTGCAGAGACCTCTTGTAAATCCTCCAGTAATTTTTTGTAATCCTTCACAAGTAGTAAAATCATTGCTGTGAGGCAGACAGGAAAAGAATCCACAAATAAGACATCTGTTATTGTTATATCAATGATGATATATAACCAACTCTGAAATAATAACATTTAACAAGAAATGGAGCCTTATCCAAAATGAGATCTCACCCACTTCCATGACTTCATTTGCTACATTAATAAGAGTAAAGTGAAGTTTATAATTGGGTGATCTTATCTATTAGCATTAGTAGTACATCACAGGTATACAGCTTTATATTTGAGATGAATGGATTTCCAAATTGTTGGAAAGTCCTATGTTAGCATAAAGAATGGGTGGACAAGTACAGATGCAGATGATTATACATTGGAAGACAGAAAAAAATGCTAGAATAGGAATTTTGAGTTCCTTTGTCTATGGTTATATAGTTTGCATATCAAGTTCCTTTTCAAGGAATATTTTAAAGACTAATTTTATGAAGGTATCTTAGGGGAAAAAAAGGAAAGATAGTCATAGTTTCTATTATTTCATAAGCCACTTTCCCAAGAGGAAAAATTTTAAAAATATTAAAATCCACAATTTAAAAGTAAGATCATTCATCAAAACTAGCATTTCCTAGTCAAGCAGCATGATTCAAGAATCAAAACCTCCAGCACAGGTATAGGGGTCAGAAGAGTCTAGACAGAGAAATAAAAGGTAGTTTTGTTGTTATAGATGTATTTTTGTTGTTATAGATGTATATAGCTTGAAGACAACTGAGTATAATTGGGCTTAACTATGTGACATAAAAAATTGATTTGTGTGGCAGAGTTTATCTTTTTTTTAATTTTTTTTATTTAAACCCTTAACTTCTGTGTATTGACTTATAGGTGGAAGATTGGTAAGGGTAGGCAATGGGGGTCAAGTGACTTGCCCAGGGTCACACAGCTGGGAAGTGGCTGAGGCCGGATTTGAACCTAGGACCTCCCATCTCTAGGCCTGGCTCTCAATCCACTGAGCTACCCAGCTGCCCCCAGAGTTTATCTTTTTTAAAAAATATTTTATTTTTCTAAACAAACATAAAAACAATCTTTAACAGTTGTTTTTTAAAATTTGAATTCTTAATCTTCTTCCTAACCTCTCCTCCCCCCCTCACTGGTAAGGCAAGCAGGTTGATATAGATTATGGAAAACATATTTCCATATTAGTCATGTTGTGGAAGAAAACACAGGCCAAAAGAAAACACATAAAAAATAAAATTAAGAATAATATGTCTCAATCTGCATTCAGATTCTGTCAGTTTTTTCTCTGGACGTGGATAACATTTTTATTGTAAGACCTTTGCAATTGTTTTGGATCTTTGTCTTACCGAGAATAGCTAAGTCATTCACAGTTGATCATCCTACAATATTGCTTTTGCTGTGTACAATGTTCTCCTGGTTCTTCTCACTTCACTTTACATCAGTTTATGTAAGTCTTTCCAGATTTTTCTGAAAGCATACTGCTGGTCATTTCTTATAATACAATAGCATTCCATCATCATCATCATCTACCAAAACTCATTCAGGCATTCCCTAATTGTTGGACATCCTCTCAATTTCCAATTCTTTGCTACCACAAAAAGGGCTGCTATAAATATTTTTGCATATATAGGTCCTTTCCTTTTCCTTTAAATTTTTTTTAATATCTGGGATATAGTCCTAGTGTAGGCTGTCTTTAAGAAAATCCCTCAAACTTCTAAACTTAGATTTATGGATGAAGGAGAATAAAATTATTTAATAGCTTTTTTTGGTTCCAAGGTTCCAATGATAAGGGCTAGGCATTGAATGTGAAATGACTTTCTCAAGGTCAGACAGTCAAGAATTGTCTTAAGCTAGATTTGAACCGAGGATCTCTGATCTCTAAGCCTGGCTCTCAAACCATTGAGCCTTTAGCTTCCTTCTAATAACACATTTTTTTTTTAAACCCTTGTACTTCGGTGTATTGTCTCATAGGTGGAAGATTGGTAAGGGTGGGCAATGGGGGTCAAGTGACTTGCCCAGGGTCACACAGCTGGGAAGTGGCTGAGGCCGGGTTTGAACCTAGGACCTCCTGTCTCTAGGCCTGGCTCCCAATCCACTGAGCTACCCAGCTGCCCCCCTCCTAATAACACTTTTGAAATAAATATTTAACCTACAAGTTTATACTAAAATCTAATTAGAAGTTCTTCTAGCACTCCCCCCACCATCTATCTATCTATCTATCTATCTATCTATCTATCTATCTATCTATCTATCTATCTATCTATGTATATATATATATATAAAATTAGCTATTTCTAAAATAGTTGATCTTTGCCAGAGGAATGTCAAGTTGTAAGTGAACATGTATTTGTGGTAAAAATGTCCCATAGGCAGCTGGATGGCTCAGTGGATTGAGAGCCAGGCCTAGAGACGGGAGGTCCTAGGTTCAAATCTGGCCTCAGACACATCCTAGCTGTGTGACCCTGAGCAAGTCACTTGACCCCCATTGCTTAGTCCTTACCACTCTTCTGCCTTGGAGCCAATACCAAGGTGAAAGGTAAGGGTTTTAAAAAAATGTCCTCTAATCATGAATGTCCAACAGAGTTCTCAGCTGGGCTTCTGTCCTCTTCTCCTCTCCTTTTATACTATTTTACCTCATAATGCCAGCAGCTCCAAGATTTAATGATCATTTCTATACTAATGATTCTCAAGCCTCCATATCCAGTTCCAACCTCTCTGTGGACCTCCAATTTAGTATTTCCAATTGCTTCTCAAATATCCTGAACTACATATCCAGTAGACCTCCTAAACTCAACGTGTCCAACACTGAACTCTTTAGATTTCTTTCTAAACCCTTGCCCCTTCCAAACTTCCCAATAACTGTGAAGAGTACTACCATTTTCCCAATCCTCCAGCTTTCAACCAAGGTATCACCCTTGCTGCCTCACTATCTCTACCTTTCACTCTCATTTCCATTCAGTTGCCAATTTTGCCTTTGCAACATCTCTGAGACATAAACCCTTCTTTCTCCTCTGATACTGTCACCACCCTGGTGCAGATAGGCATCACTCCACTCCTGAACTATTGCAAAAGCATGCTGGTTGCAATAGAGTTGACTGCCTCAAATTCACTCCTCTATTAAGCCACTAACATAATTTTCCTAAAACCAGTCTCACCATGTTACACCCATACTCAATAAATTCCAGTTGCTCCCTATCACCTCTAGGATCAAATGAAAATCCTTTGGTGTTCGAAGTCCTACATATCCTGCCCCACCTCAACTTTCTAGTCTTCTTACATCCCGCTCCTTGCCTCTCTTGAATTCAGTAACATGGATCTCCTTGCTGTAACATGAACAAGATGCACCATCTCTCTCAGGGGTTCAATGGCTATCCTCCATGCCTAGAAAGGACTTTCTTCTCATCTCTGTTTCCTGGCTTTCCTGGATTCCTTCATGTCCCAATCAAAATCCCACCTTTTATAGAAAGCTTTACCCAATCTATGTTTAATATAATGTGTTCTCTCTGGTACTTACTTTCTACTTTCTCATTAATAGCATGTTTGTTGCGTCCTCCATTATTCTGTGAATTCCTTTAGGGCAAGGACTATATATTGTCTTTCTTTGTATCCTTAGCTGTTAGAACAGTGGTTGGTACATTGTTGATTGTGGTTCAGTTACATCTGTCTCTCCATGACCCCATTTTTTTTTTTTGGGCAAGGATACTGGAGTACTTGTCTATTTCCTTTTCCAATTTATTTTACAGATGAGGAAACTACGACAAATAGGATGAAATGATTGGCCAAGGGTCACCACAGTTAGTAAGTATCTAAGGCCATATTTGAAGTCAGGAAGATGAGTCTTTTTGATTCGAATCCTAAAGTTCTATCCTCTGTGTTACCTAGCTGCCTCACCTGGAACATAGTAGGCACTTAATATTGTTGTTTTTTAAAAAATTTAACTTCTGTCTTAGAATCAGTATCCAGTAGGGACTAGGCAATTGGGGTTAAGTGACCTGCTCAAGATTACATAGCTAGGAAGTGTTTGAGGTCATATTTGAACCCAAGATTTCTCAACTCTAGAGCTGGCATTGAGCAACCTACCTGCCCCTATACTTAATATCTATTGAGAGACTGATGGTACTTTTCTTCACATTTTTATATGTATCCCTTATGTCTTTTTGTAACTTCTTTTATGCTTCAAGTTTTTTATGATGTTTGTTGTTCATTCACTTCAGTCATATCTGACTCTTCATGACCCCATTCGAGGTTTCTTTGACAAATATGTTGGGGCAATTTGCCATTTCATTCTCCAGCTCATTTTATAGACGAGGAAACTGAGATAAATAGGGTTAAATGACTTACTCAGGATTGCACAGCTAGTGAGTGTCTGAGGCTGGGTTTGAATTCACGAAGATATGTCTAAATATATTTTTGAAAATTCTGAAATGTTTTCTGAAGTACGTAAACATATTCCTAGGATCCTTCAAATATGCATTAATATTTCATTCATAAATAAATAAATCTAATATATGTTTTTCCCTCCTTTAGCCCCCATCCTTAGCTGTCATCTTCTGTGATGTACATAAACATATTCCTAGAACTTCAGAAAACATTTCAATATCTTTCAAATATACATTAACATTCCATTAGTGAATAAATAAATCTAACATATGGTTTTTCTTTCTTCCTTCCACTTGTTTCCCTTCCTTGTCTCTATTCTCTTTTTTCTTCCCATCTCATCCTCTCCTCTGCTCTCCTCTGCTTTCCTCACTTTTCTCCTCTCCTCTCGTACCCCTTCTTTCTTTTCCTCTCCTCTCTTCTTCTCTCCTCTGCTCTGCTCTGCTCTCCTCTCCCACATCTCTTCTCTCTTCTTTTCTTCTTTTCTCAGGCTAGATCTCTGATTCATTTGTCATGGTTATCAATTCCTAGTATAGAAACTCCTTCAATGCCAATGAATACTCATATCTTAGAAGAGTAGACTAGTTTTCACAGAAAGGTTAAATTGCTTGCTTTGGATAATATAGCTAGTATTTGATAAATGAAATACTTGAACCCGGGTATTCCTAACTCCAAGGTGGACTGGTTATTCATTATAGAATGTTGTTTCTTTTAAATAAAATTTTTTCAATTTTCTAAATCTGTAGTTTGTTGAAGCTAATAGAGAAATGGGATAATTTGGTTAAAAGAAGATAACCTGGATTAGATTTAATACAGTTAAATAGAAAGAAGAAATTAAAAGTCACACATTTTGCTATTTTTTCCCTTTCCTTTCCCTTCCCCTTAACATTTTCTTTTCTTTTTTCTTTTCTTTTCCTTTCCTTTCCTTTCTTTTCTTTTCTTTTCTTTGCTTTGCTTTGCTTTGCTTTGCTTTTCTATCCCTATCTATTCTAAGACAGAAAAGCATCAAGTAGGCAATGGAGGTTAAGTGAGTTGCCCAGGGTCACTTAGATATAAGGTGTCTGAAGCCAAATTTGAACGCAGGACTTCCCATTTATTGACTTGGCTCTCAATCCAATGAGCCACCTAGCTATCCCTGCTATTTTTTTCTGATGGAATTTGAGCCCATTTTCCTCATTTTATATTCCCTCTACTATCTCTATTGAATACAAGATACCATAACTATTTTCTATAGTAAAATCTATGAAGAAATTGGGATGAAAAAAATTGGTAACATCTGCAAATGATTTCTCTTTTACTCTACCAACATTTTATTTTTCTTGGGATACTGAAGAGTGGACTGTTAAGTTAGACTTCTTGTCTCTCTGAGACCAGTCACTTTAATTCAGCTCTGTTAAATGCCTCAGTTTCTTCATCTGTAAAAGGGAAGAATCTCCAAAGAAGGTTGAGCTAACAGTCTGGTGAACAAGAGGACTCCAACACAATGGCTAATGTGGCTCCATTGTTGCTGACAGATGGGAATCATTCACCCTTTAGTGTATGTTTTTGAAATGCTTTTAAGTTCCCACCCCTTTTGCTGCCGTTGCCATGGTCATGGTCTTTACAGCATCTGCCCCTCGCCTGTTACTTTGCCTTCTCACGAAAGTCAACCCTTGCTACAAGTTTTTAAATTGTAAAAGCATTTTTGCTTGTCAGTGTTTCCAGAGTATCTTCTTCTATTTCACCTTAAATGGTGGTAATTCCTAGATAATGATAATAAAAGGTATCAGATATAGTGGGAGACAGAATCAGATTCCATTTCATTAGGAAGCCCTCTAGCTACATAACCTCCCATCTCTGTCTCGAACATGCAAAACACGCCCCTATTTAAGTGGAGCCAAAGATGGCTCAGGGCTCTTACTGTTTGTCCTGTGGCCCTTAGACATTTTTGGTCAACGGCGAAAGCCAGAAACATCTCCCCATGGTGTCAGCTGCTTTCTATAGGGGAAAAAGATGAACCTTTGTGGGGTTACTCATTGTTTTTGGTTACCATATCCACCTCATCTTCGTTAGTGCATCTGCACTCCACCTGACCTTTCTTGTTTCTGTTTCTAATTCTCCTCATATACCAGCTTTTAGTGGAGTCTGTGTGCTTTAAGTAATGAAGGTCAAATTTCTGAGCCCTTGTATGCTAACCCAATGATTTCTAGCCCTCTTTAATCCTTCCCTACACCAACTGCTGCAGTAATGAGGGTCAAGGGGCTGCTGAGGATTGAGGTCATTGGCTCTCAGCTTGTAGTTATATATTTCTCTGATGCTTGTATGGAATGTCTCCGTTTCACTTCTGAGGGGTGAACAAGAAGGGGGACTAGCCGGATTCCATGAAAATATATTGGTATTGTTGGGATGGATCTGCTTGTTTTTATTAGCCCTCCTCCCCTCTCATGTGGAGTTTTGAGTATAGCTATTAATAATGGTAAGGAATATCTCTTCTTAGAAATGTAAGGGAGCAATTCTGGATTCAGACAAAAAAAAATCCCCAACCCTGCAGCTTAATCTTCAAGAAAGAGGGAATATCTTCTTGTGCAGAAATGTTGCAGAAAAGGTCGACTTTTTTACTGGGCAAAGAATTCCATCAACTCACACTCTTGTTAAAGACCATTTCTGCTGCCTATCACATCTCTGGCTGTTCATGTCGCCAAGAACACCCTGGTCCTTCAATCGCTGCGAGTAGGAAAAATGCCGGATGCTTAAAACATGAAACTGCTAATCCAGAGCTCATTAAACATACTGGCAATTGTTCTACAGCCCTTTAGTGCTATGTGGAACAAATTTAAAACGGATGGAAAGGGCCTATGATTCAGTCCTAAAATGGAAGTGGAACATAGAAGTTGCATTACAAATCCAGTATGTTGATGTTCTCACATTTCTGTGCTTTCATATGCAATGTGATAGAACTTTCTTTCCTCATACGACTCTTCAAAGATGCTATAGAAAATGGTCACCTCCTGTCAAATGAAAGGCAGAGATCAGAAGAGAAAATCCACTCTACCACACAGGCTAGAGCTACACATTTTAATGCAGGATTAATCAATCGGATAATTTAGGCTTTATCTTTCAAAAACATTTGTCAAATACCTTCTTTGAATTGACCCTTATGCTCCGAATCCTGGGTATATTATATACATAAAAATAAGAGGAACTCACTCATTCGACAAGTGTTGATTAAAAGCCTACTATGCAAAACTGGTAGGTGTAGTGGATGCATGGTCAAAATTGAAATCTACCCTGTCCTCAAGGAGCTTCCAGTCTATTGGGGAGAAACAAGATGTGCACAGAAAAATCAGTTTGAGGTTTTGACAAAGTAATTTGGAGGAGAATATTAATAACTGGGAACCAGGACAAGCTTTAGGCAGGAGGTGGCAACTGAGCTGAGTCTTGAAGGGAGTTATGGATGGTCCTCAAGGAGCTCACCCTTCTAATTATAAATATACTATATAGACATCTGAAAATAATTAAAGATATACTAATTTTTACATCATTGTAGCTGCCTTGTAAATTAGTCCTGATGGGATATGGTTTGGAGTCATCATGATGAGTTGGGATTATTCAGAAGAGGACTTCTGGAGATGAGTTTTGAAGGTAGAGTCAGAGGGAAAAATGGGAAGAGTTTTCTCTGAAGGAAGAAGGATATGAAATCTAGAATGAGTTCATCATTTAGAGGTAGCAGGCAGACTCTCTGAAGATGAGAGTCCTGTCTGAGAAGAATGGAATATGAAGCTGATACAATTTGGAGAGGAGATAATGAGTTGGTCCTAAGGAGCGGGAAGAATAGTTGCTAGACATCAATCCTAAATCCTTTGATTCCAAATCTCACACTCTTTCCACTAAGCCAAAGGAAAGCCTTTCATTAGAGTCCCAGTGACATAGATATGAGTGCTATCCAAAGACTAGCCTGATCCTGAACCTAGAGAAATTTAGAGAACTTCATCAAACTAGTATTGGGTAACTTTCCACTTACCAGGTTATAAGTTCTTTTGGCAATAGCAGCTTTTCAATGCCCTTTTTATAGGAATTTTGCTCTGATTGCATGAAGGGCAGGGCCCATGTTAATGAATCACAGATCTTTTGAAGTGTTGAAGAAGTCTATACTTAGTATGTGGCAGACATTAGGTATTTTACAATGCATGAAAAAGGGATAATAATTTACTTGAATATTTATTCTTCCATGAATTTGGCAGTGGCATTTGAGAATTGTATCATGCAATGTGAATATGTGTATGTAGGATAAAGTGAGTAATGACAATAAGAGCTTATGTTTAGAAACATTGAAGCTTTGTAAAAGTGCTTTTTATATATTATCTCATCTGATCCCTGCAATAACCTTATGAGAAGATGCTATTATTACACTTATTTGTACACATGAGGAAATTGAGGGTGAGAGTGAGTTATTCAGGGTCGCACACAAAGCATTTTGAGTTCAGATTTGAATTCATGTCTTCTTAATGCCAAGTTTAACTTTCTATTCATTATGTTAACTAGAAAGTTACACACTAAGTGGAGAGATCAAATGATACAGAATGATGAGATTAGTTGTAAATCAACATATCAAAAAGTACAAAATGAGATATTTTAATATATAGTAGTGCCTAGAGCTCAGAAAGAAAAGGACTTTTTAAATAGGATGAGGTTTAATATTTCATGCTTGGAGTGCCTTCCATGCATTCAACAAAAATTCAAGTAATTACTGTGTACAAAGCATCATGAAAGAAATAAAGATGAATAAGACTTGATTACTGATCCCAAAAAGCTTACAATCTGGTATAGAGATAAGACACATACAATAATTTTTAAAAAAGACTATGGTATGTGTTATAAGAAAGGCAGAAACAAAAAGTTCTGTAGGATTTCAGGGAAGGTTGAGAGAAGTCAATTAATCAGTAAACCTTTAATAAGAACTTACTTTCTGCCATGCACTTCCAGTGCTAGTCAAGATGCAGGAAGGAGATCTTGGAAGATGTGGCTGGACTTTGAAAGAGGTAGAATTTTAACAGGAGTGAAATTCAGGGGAAAGGGAGACACAGAGAAGGAAGGAGTAGAAATTCCAGGTTAGGAAATAGTATAATAAAAAATATTGGGTATATTTGGCAAGAGTATAGAGTATGTTAAAGGAAGAAGTAGGAACTAAAGCTAGAAAGGTAGGTTGGGAGGGATACATTGTGAATCACTTTGAATATCTGGCTGATTAATTTGTATTTTGTTAGGCAATGGAGAGCCATTGAATGCTTTTGAGTAGTGAAGTAATATAATCAAAGCTGTGACCTATAGTAACTCAGAGGAACTCATATCTCAGTTGGCTTCCTCTTGTTAACAAGGGCATAATGTTTGAGATGCCACTTGGTAATTTTGTACTGATGAAAAGAAAATTTAGTGGTGACCATTTGTAGGCAACGGTGTTCCTACTTTTTTTGGTTAAACTCTTACTTTCTATCTTAGAAACACTCTGTGACAGAAGGGGTAAGGGCTTGCTGAACAGGGTTAAGTGACTTGCTCAGTCACACAGCTAGGAAATGCCTATGGCCAGATTTGAACTTAGATCCTCTTGACTCCAGGCATGGTGTTCTTTCCATCGCATCACCTAGCTGTCCCAGTGTGTCCACTTTGACCTAATATTTTTCAGCCTTTTGGCATCCTCCTTTGAGCTAGGATCAAGCCCTTGGTAATCCGTGGTGCACTCAATTAATGACTAGCAGCTATCAAAGTATCTAACTTTCAATTTGTCTCCCCAAATAAGCAATTTTCTTGGTCATGTATATTCTATAGCTCATCACGGAGAGAACATTTCTAGTTATATTTATTTTTCTCTTCTTTCCCATGCATCTCTTGAAAAGTAACTGATTACTGACTAAGAGTCTTTAAATTATGAGGAGGAATATATGTTTAGGTTAAGTCATTTTCATGAAACTTAAACCACATCCAATTCATTGCTGTTAGGCTCTTAATAAAAAATTGTCCGCAGATTTCTTTTGTTGGCATTGTGATGTATACATATATAGATTACAATGAAGAATAAACTCGGTAGGCTTGGAGTTTAATTCTTATATAGCTTGGAGTTGTGTTGCTTTCTGACAAAATTAATGTATAATTTACAAAGTCATCATGGAAGAAAGCTTCATGATCCTGAGAAAGATCTCACCTCTCTGTCCTATACTTTCTCATTCTGATTTTCAATACACCACAGCTTTCTAGCAGCAAGTATTTGAGTCAGGGAGCTCTTCCTTTATGTTGGTCCTCAGCTTGTAGTGTTCTGAAAAAGAATAGAAGATTTTAAAAAATGTCAGTGGACTGTTAGAATTATTAGGTAAAGACAGTGAGTGCCCCCTGCAGCTATGTTATGAGATGGGAGTTTTCCAAGAATGTCTGAAATCCATAGAAATAGGAGGAAAGAAGTGAAGAGGGGATATAAAGTAAAGGTAGACAACTAGAAAAGGAGCTCTCTGCTCCTTAAGATAACTCTCTAGGATCTCTCCTTAAAATAGTCTCAGAAAAACGCATCTATGTTAAATTTCAGAGATACCAGATTAAAACCAAAACTACAGGTATAGATGTTATAGAAAATATCTCTACTAAGCTTTTATACATGTACTATGGTTCAAAATATTCCATTCATATTTTTATGGGGAATTAAAAAGGGAAAGGTATATTTTGGGTAAATTTCCATGAGATTTTGGGGAAAAAAATCCACAGGTTGAAATGCAAATCCAGTCATCTATACAAGTGGTTGAAAACATTCTAGATTTTTTTTCTAGATCTTGTTGAAAATCCACTCCAGAAGCAGAGAGCTACTGTGAAACGATGTGCCAACTAGATGAATTTAGATTTAGGTGTCATTTGTCCACTTGCCAGGGGTGGTGTGATCTGATTGATTGTGCCACATGTACTTCAATCCTTGGAAAATAGAATGTCCTTAGTTTCTTTAATTTAGGAAGCATGGACTCCAAAGTGTTCATAGGATTATTAGTTAATCAACTTTTTTTTTTAAAGCAGTATTAACCATCCATTGCTGCCTCTAAGTTATAGAAAGGCTGATTTCGGGAGGCATTTTGTTTTTACCTACATAGGGGTGCTCTCAGGCATAGAAGGGGACAATGCTTCAATGTCTGTTCTTACCACATATTGCCTCTCTAGCACACTATAAATAGAATAGGCACATACGAATTAGGAAGTGATGTTATTAATAAAACTGTGATTTTTCAACTGCTGGGTTAGGGGGAGAATTAATGCAGACTGCCCAGTGTGCCTTAAAATGTGTTTTAATATGAATAGCTGGTGCATTCTTTAAATGTGCTGCATCCATTACAGAAGAGAAGGAAGCCAGAAGCCTTGATTGAGTGTCAGATCGAACCTGAAAGAAATATTCTCAAGAAGACCCTGGCTTTAGCGTACTTAATATTCTTCTTTTGCCGGTCAGTGATGCCGACTATAAAAGACGAAGGGTTGAGCATCTGTCCCGTGCAGGTGGAAACAATTAAGACTCAAAATGGAATTTTACAACTGATTTTTCCTTTCTCTGCTCACCACATAAAAAAGTAGTTGTAGGTCCCTGGAATCTTTCTCACCCCCACGGCCATTAAGTAAATGCATCAGCCCAACATTTGGCATTTGATTGCTCTGTGATTTAAATGTACTCTATGCATCCTCTCCACATCCATATTCCATATATCTATAAACACATGCACACATATATGCTCAGATCTGTGTTTCACATCAAACATCTACTGTATGTTTCACGAGGGAGACAAGACCCATGTGTTTTGCAGAAGCTTTTAAAGCTGTTTCATTTATTTTATTAGCCTTTAATGAATGTAATTAGAACCCAAGTAATTAAATGCAATTGTGCTCAGTATGTTCCTGTTGTAAATTGCCCTAAACAATGTGCATCGTGTGAACAAATTTGTGGGATTAATCGAGGATAGATAATGTTTTTGGATAGTATTTCACACTAAACGGCCGCAGAGAGAAACAAAGAAGCCGGCGCAGGGTCATTAATCTTAGTCAACTGGCAGCTCTAGTGTAATTTGCATGACTTAGGCAGTGACACAAGATGGGGCTAGCTTGGGATGGGTGTTAGATCACTAGGATACCTTTGTATTTATTTCCCTTTAGTCGTCTGATTTATAAGCTTTGAAAAGTTTGCATGGAAAAATGGATAAAAACAACAATGTTAATGGAAAGCATTTGTGATTGTCCAAATTACGGCAAATAACATACATTTTTTTTTGGTTTTCATATTTAGCATTCTGGCTTATGGATATTAAAAAAGCATCTGTGCATCTCTGCAGTGATAGGGAAAAAAGGCAGATGTGCTGAGATTAGATAGGCTGTTACCAGTGAAACAAGTTTGCTTCATTTTCCTCAATCGGGTGAATGTCGATTTATAGCTATTAAAAACAATAACGACAACCACACCCATCCACATCACACCCATAGGTGCCCCCTTAAAGTTGGCTCATGGAAAACCTTTAAACTCCACTTGCAGAAATGGCATTTGGAGATTGGACAGCCAATGCAAATACTCCTTTATTCGTAAATGTAAAATGCAATTCTGACTTCAAGAAAAAATGATATCAGATTTTCTATGAAAAGTAACAAAATTGAAGTTCAAATTGTATAACAGATGAAAAATAAAAAGGAAGTGAATCTAGGAGCATTGCTAACTAAAAAAATAACTATGTCCTTATGACCTACTAGCCATGCTAATATCTGCCTGAAGAAGGATATTTGACATTTGTGAGCAGTTTGCCCAGACCACTGTGGCATTCTTCTTCACGTAATCCATACACTGTTGTTTTCAAAGTTATCCTCAAACTGGCTAACTCGTTCTGAGTTTTAGACATGAAGCTTCCGTTGACTTTACAAATGCAGCGATTTCTCACAATGTGCATAGAAATATTAGAGGGAGGGCCCTTGTGCATAGAAAAATGGCCATATCAACTTTAAATGAAACTGGTAAGAGAACACTCATTAATCAAGGGGCTGCATTTCACAGTAGTTTTCAGTTTGATCTTTGTATAGCCTCAATCAGCTATACTCTCTGGTTTTAATTTTACATTACTTTCTGGACTATCATGCAAAATCAATATAGCTCAGTTCAGCCCAGTCACCTCATTGGGGCTCACCTCCAACCAAAGAGACTCCTTTGGCTGTAGTGAGTATAGAATGTGATCTGAATAAACATAGTAGGGGCATGGAAATCTATTAACTCCTTTATATCAGAAAACTCAAGTTTCGACTTTCCTTTTCTTTTTTTTTCCCTCAAGAAAGCAGCCTCTTTTTGAAATCTTTATTATGTCAGAAAAGCACAAAACAACGAAAGTAATTAATTAACAATTCATGAACATGAGTTGACTTCTATTAATATGGCATTGACCTGAACACCACTGTTCACCATTTAAAGACCAAAGGCAGAGATATTTATTATGAGGTTAGACATATCGATAGAACATTAAAATGAGTCATATTTAATATAGTGCATAGAAATGATTATGTTAATGCAAAAAGTAACACAAATTGCTATGAAATAAATAATGGACAGCATGTTATGCAAATATCAAATCAAGACATTTTCAAATTGAAGAAACATATTCATTTTCTATTCACATTTTTCCATCTTGCTAGATCGGCAGATCTGTTGGGAGTAGGGTGGAAAAGAAAAGTCTTCTGTTTTTCTGACTCTCTGTCAGAAAATTGATCAATGTCTTTCAATGTTTGCTCCAAATAGTAAACAAACAAACAAACAAACAAACAACCCTGTGTCTAGTGGTCAAAGCATCATATTTCTATTCTGGACCAGAGATACTCTTCTAATGATGTTATAAATTTGGGGAAATTTCTTTTTTTTTTTGTTCTTTTGTTTTTAAACCCTTACCTTCCATCTTGGAGTCAATACTGTGTATTGGCACCTAAGCAGAAGAGTGGTAAGGGTAGGCAATGGGGGTCAAGTGACTTGCCCAGGATCATACAGCTGGGAAGTGACTGAGGCCAGTTTTGAACCTAGGACCTCCTGTCTCTAGGCCTGGCTCTCAATCCACTGAACTATTAGGGAAATTTCTGATAGGTATTATCACTTAAAATCACCTGATTTAGAACTTGTGCTTCAAGGCTCAGCTCATGTGCCACCAACTATGAGAAAACTTTCCTGATCCCCAAGATTTTTAGTCTCTCTTCTTTCCCCCCAAATTATCATGTATCAATTTACATATTATAATTCCCTAGTAGAAAATTAGGTCCTTGAAGAAAGGGGCTGTTTGATTTTTTGTTTTGTATCTCCAGTATTTATCATGATGCCTAGTATATAATAAACATCTAGAAAACATTTGTTAGATAAAATTGACTTACATTGCCTGACCACTGCTGCCAAATATTTGTGTACTCTCCTAAGTTAAAATATGTGTTTAGGGGAATGAAATTTCAGGATTCTGAAAGAAAGATATACATGCAAGCAGGCAAAGAACAAAAAAAAATAGCTTATTGCAAGTTTTTAGAGGGTGTTACTTTACTGTATAGTCCAAGATGTGATTAGAGCCATCTATATATGACATATACACCATTAATTACTATGTCAAATCTTCACCAGAGTAATGATTGATGCTTTAGTACAGCAGGATATGACTATCACTGACAACATTCAACATCCCCTTTGCACAAAATACTAGTACATATTGCAACATTTGACTTGAAAATTTGCATAGCAATATGTCTTGATTTGACTTGGGAGCACATTTATTTACTGTCCCAAATTTCATTCACCAATTGTAAGATAATTCTATAATCTAAGATCATGTCTATATTACATATATTTATGGAAGGGGTGGAGTTGGAGGAGAATATTTATTAATGCATATTACATCTTCCATTAACAATGGTAACTAATATAGTTCACATGTTTTCATTAAAAAAACTTAAAAGATATGATGCAAAAGTTAGCCCTTTGATGTAAGTAATGCAAGAATTATCCACAATATGTTCCTTGATTTCTTGTGAGACTTGAAGTAATGGGAGAATGAGAGATAAAGAGAGAAACAGAAAGGCAGGTACAGGAAAGAGAGAGAGAAATAGAGAGACAGACAGAGAGAGAGAGAGAGAGAGAGAGAGAGAGAGAGAGAGAGAGAGAGAGAGAGAGAGAGACAGAGAGAGAGAGAGAGACAGAGAGAGACAGAGACAGAGACAGAGACAGAGAGATAGAGACAGAGCGTTCAAAGAGTTAAAGATGATTCAGAGTTGTAAGTTTGTCTTTATGTAAAATTAAAATTATTGATGCTCTTTTTGAATAAGTTCCTGTTGCTTCCTAGTGACTCTTCCTGCTCCCCCTTCACCAACCCTAAAGCACAATAGAATCCTCTTTTGTAACCAAGGAAAACAATAAAACAAACAAACATTAAATCAACTATCGCTATGATCGAAGTAGAGTATTCTCATTCTATAGCTAAAGTTCACTGTCTTTCTGCCAAGGTATGCATCACTGTCAGTACTATGAAGTCAATATGTTGATCAGAGTCTCAAAAATAATCTAATCCAGCCCTACCTGGCTCATAAATTCCTTTTATAACATGGTCAACAAAGTGGCATTTCAAATCTGTTGGTAGAACTACAGTGATGAAGCACTTACTACTCGTGGAAGGGGTCCATTATACATTTGGACATCTGCTATGTTTTTTTTTTAAACCCTTAACTTTTGTGTATTGGCTCCTTGGTGGAAGAGTAGTAAGGGTGGGCAATGGGGGTCAAGTGACTTGCCCAGGGTCACACAGCTGGGAAGTGTCTGAGGCTGGATTTGAACCTAGGACCTCCCGTCTCTAGGCCTGACTCTCAATCCACTGAGCTACCCAGCTGCCCCCCCATCTGCTATGTTTTGAAATATTTCCCAGTGGTTTGGGCTATATCACTTCAAAGTCTCTTCTGATTCTAAGCCTATTACCCTGAGGTGGGGAGGCAGAGTCAAGATGGTGGAGAAGGTACATATGATATCTACCAAATTACCTTTCAAAAAGCAATGATATAATGTTTCAATATGAAATCTGGACCAGCATAATCCACAAAAATAATTAAGGCACGAGAAAGATGAATGCACTTGGAGGAGGGGGAACAGAAAAAGGAAGGGGCAAATTATTGCACATAAAAGAGATATGAAAGAGCATTCACAGTGGAGGGGAAGATGGAGGACGTCAGGAGGAGGCAAGTGAACCTTACTCTCATCAGAATTGGCTGAATGAGGGAATAACATACATAATCATTTGAGTAGAGAAAGCTATCTTACCCTATGATAAAGTAGGAGGGATATGGGATAAGGGTGAGGGCTGATAGAAGAGAGGGCAAATTGAGGGGAGGAAGAAGTCAGAAACCAAACATGGATAAACAGATTGGAAAGTAATACATAGTAATCATAATGGTACAATTTTTTATAAGTCTTTCTAATACAGGTCTCATTTCTCAAATTCATAGGGAAATGACTTGAGTATATAAGAATACAAGCCATTCCCCAATGATCAAAGGATATGAACATGCAGTTCTCAAAGTTGTTAACATTTCCTTTAGTCATGCAAAAATGCTCAAATCACTATTATTTAGAGAAATGAAAATTAAAACTACTCTGAGGTATCATCCTACAACTATCAGATTGGCTATTTTGACAGAAAAGAACAAAATTTGGAGGGGGTATGAGAAAAGTAGGACATGAATACATTGCTGGGGGAGTTGTGAATTTATCCAGTCATTTAGAAGAGCAATTTGGATCTATGTTAAAAGGACTATAAAAATGTATATATCCTTTGACCCAGTAATACAATTACTAGGCTTATATCATAAAGAGATAACAAACAAAAGGGCGGAAGGACTTATATGTACAAAACTATTTAAAGCAGCTCTTTTTTTCATTTTTCATTTATTTAATTAACTAATTAAGAATATTTACCCACAATTACATGATTCATGTTCTTTCTCTACCCTCCTGGAGTCAATAAGCAATTCCACTGGGTTTTACATGTATCATTGTTCAAAACCTATTTCCATATTATTAATATTTGCAATAGAGTGATCATTTAGAGTCAACATCCCCAAACCTATCCCCATTGAAATTTGTGATCAATCATATGTTTTTCTTTTGCAATTCTACTCCCACAGTTTAAATCAGCTTTTTTTTAAATTAATTTTTTTATTTTTAGAAAAATTTTCCATGGTTCCATGATTCATGTTTTTACTTTCCCCTTCACCCCCCTCAAACTCCCCCCCCCCTCCCCAGCTAATTCACATTTCCACTGGTTTTAACATGTGTCATCAATCAAGACTTATTTATTTACCTATTATTGATAGTTGCACTGGTGTGGTCCTTTCAGGTCTACATCCCCAATCATGTCCTCATCAACCCAAGTGTTCAAGCAGTTGTTTTTCTTCTGTGTTTCCTCTCCTGTAATTCTTCCTCTGAATGTGGGTTAAAGCAGGTTTTTTTTAAGGGAGCAAAGATTTGGAAAGTGAGAAGACATCCATCAATTGGGATATGACTGCACAAGTTATAGTATATAATTTTAATGGAATACTATTGTCTTGTAAGAAATGCTAGTCAGGAGGAGCTCAGAAAAACCTGGAAAGACAAGAACTAAAGCAGAAGAAATAAGCAGAACCAGGAGAACATTTTATAGTGACAGGAATACTTTACAATGAGCAACTGTGAATAACCTGTATTCTCAGCAATACAATGACCCAAAACTATCCCAAAGGACTCATGATAAAAAATGTTATCTACTTCCAGAGAAAAAGAACTGATTCTGAATCTAGACCAAAGCAGATTTCTTTCACTTTCTAAATTTTTTCATATTGTTTCATTCCACAAAAGGATTTATACGGAAAAAAATGTTTCACATAGTTGCACATTTAATATCTAAAGGAGCATTTCAAGGGAGGTGGGAGCTTGGGGAAGAGGGAAGGAGGGAAAAAATTGAGACTCAATATTATTTGAAAAATGTTGGCAACTGTTTTTACATATAACTGGGAAAAATTAAATGAAAAAAAAGTGCTTTACAAACTAAATCTATTATCCTATGCTCCTTGGGTTGAACTGGAATCTGCCTTCCATAACTTTTGCTCACTGATTCTAGATATGTCCAATGACATTCAGCAGACTAAATCCAACTTTCCTTTCACAAGACAATCATCAAATATTTCATAACTGTCATCATCTACCTATTAAATCTTCTCTATTCCAGGCTAAATAACTCCCTCAACTAATTTTTATAAGACATGATTTCAAATCCCCTACACCCCCAATGTGTTCCAGCTTGTCATTTTCTCTTAGAAAATGTGGCACC
This sequence comes from Gracilinanus agilis, assembly GCF_016433145.1. Taxonomy (NCBI): domain Eukaryota; kingdom Metazoa; phylum Chordata; class Mammalia; order Didelphimorphia; family Didelphidae; genus Gracilinanus; species Gracilinanus agilis. Next base: position 534,671,105 of record NC_058131.1, read on the forward strand.
CATCAACAGTTGCAATATTCTAAACATGTTTCAATTTGGAAAGAATGTAACAGGACTATAATTATTCTTTCTCTGGACACTACACTTGCATTAATTAAGCATAAGATTGCATTAGGTCGGGTTTTTTTTTTTTTTTTAGTTGCCACATCACAAAACTCTCATGCTGAGCTTGCAATTCATTTCGACTTCTAACCTAAGTTTTAAAAATTTAAATTACTTTCTAGCCCAGACTCCCCAGTTGTATATTTTGGACCCAAAGGCAAAACTTTGCATAATATCCTAATTGTTGCCATTTTATTAACTTCAGCATATTATTTTAGCCCCTTCAGATGTTTTTGGTTAATAATTTTTGTAAATTACTGTATTCTTTCTCCCTTGCAATTATAGATCACTCACAATAAGTGTGCTATTTATGTTTTTAACCAAATCACTAATAAAGATATTGCCCAAACTTGGTCCAAGGATGGGTTACTGTAATAATCCACTAAAAACTGATTTGTGAGTTTACAGCAATCATTTGTGCTTGTGTCTAATTAGTCAAACTCTAATTGTTATTTAATTTAGTCTATTTTTCTTCTTCCTGACCACAAAGGTAATGTGAGAAATTTTGTCAAATATCTCACTAAAATCCAAGCATACCATGTTGATGACCTCTCGTTGATCAAGTAACTGTGCTTTAAAAAAATGAGAGTATACGTTATGTAAATCATCAGCATTTTATATATATCACTCACATAGTCCCAAAAGAAGAGATAGAAAGAGATACCACCATTTAAAATAACTACAGATAGAATTAAATACCATGGAATATACCTGCCAAATCGAACCCAGGAACTACATAAATGTAATTATAAAGCATTCTTTACACAAATAAAATCAGATTTAAATAATTGGAGAAATATTAATTGTTTGAAGAGGCAGAGCCAATATAATTAAAATGACAATTCTCTCTAAACTAATCTACTTATTCAATGTCATCCCAATTAAATTACCAAAACATTATTTTATTAAGCTAGAAAAAGAATAACAAAGTTCATTTGGAAGAACAAAAGATCAAGAATATCAAATGAATTAATGAAAAAGTGTAAAGGAAGTCTAGCAGCATCACATTTTGAACTATATCATAAAGCAATAATTATCAGAATCATCAATGGAATGAACAGACATACAATAAAGAATAATAAAAGATCATAGTAACCTTGTGTTTGACAAAAGTATAGATCCAAGTTTTTGGGATTAAAAACTCACTATTTAGTAAAAGTTACTGGGACAATTGGAAAATAGTTTGGTAGAGATTATGCACAGACCAATGTCTTACACCATTCACTAAGATTAAAGTGGATATATAACCTAGATATAAAAGGAGATATCATAAGCAAATTAGAACAGGGAACAGGGTTAGGCAAAGTGGGTAAAGTGACTTGCCCAGGGGTCACAAAGCTAGGAAGTGTTTGAGGTCTGATTTGAACCCATGTTTAGAGATGAGAGGTCCTGGGTTTAAATCAGACCTCAAACATTTCTTGGCTATATGACCCTGGGCAAGTCGCTTTACCTGCATTGCCTAGCCCTTCCCACTTTTCTGCATTGGAACCAATATATAGCATTAATTCTAAGACAGAAGATAAGGACCTTTTTTTTTTTTTTTAAGAACAGGGAACATACTATCTATCAGATTTATGGATAGGCGAGTAATTTATGAATAAATGAGAGATGGAGAAAATTGTGAGATGCAAATTAGATAATTTTGATTATATCAAATTAGGAAATTTCTGTACAAATAAAATGGCCAAGATTCAAAAGAAAGCAGAAAATTGGGGAAAACATTTATTAAATAGTCTCTCAGATAGAGGTCTCATATTTAAAATAATCAAGAAGTTTGTCAAGTTTATAAGAAAAAAAAGCCATCCTCCAACTGATAAGTGGTCAAAAGATATGAATAGACAGTTTTTTGTATGAAGAAATGAAAGTCACATACACATACATAGGCATATGAGCAAATGTTCTAAATCACTAATGATTAGAGAAATATAAATCAAAATAATTCTGAGCAAACCTCACCTATTATAGTAACTAAAATGATAAAAGGGCAAAATGACAAATCTTGGACAGGATATTGAAAAATGGGGACACTAATGTGGTAAAACTGCAAACTAATCATATTATTTTGGAGAGCAATTTGGAATTATACACAGAGAGTTATAAAACTCTGTAAACTCTTAGATACAGAAATACTATTGCTGGGTCTGTTTCCCACAGAGATCAGGAAAAAAGGAAAAGAACCTATATGTTCCAAGATATTTATAGCAGCTCTTTTTGTGGTGGCACAGGCCTGAAAATTGAGGGGCTCTTCATAAGTTGAGGAATGACTGAATAAATTGTGGTATATGATTGTGGTGGAATACTATTACACTGTAAGAAAGGATAGCAGGTTAATTAAAAAAAAACTTGGAAAGAGTTACATGAAGTAATGAGGAGTGAAACAAATAGAACTAAGAGAACATTATATATGACTATAGAATCGATATTTGAAGAATAAGCTGTGAATGTCTACCTCCAGAGAATGAAATGTTAAATAGAAACACAGAAGATATAATCTCTATATACATATCTTTTTATCAGATGAGACCTCCCATGATGTGGGGAGGGAAGAGAGGGTCTGAGATACCTGGGAATATATTTTATTAACTAAATTAAATGAGAGTGTACCTCCAATCAATTTATAGTGTGTAACATTTTTTATATGTTGCTATTGCTTCTTTGCTAGTGTTTCATGTAAACTTTTTTCCACATCATTATTCATTAGGGATATTGGTCTATAATTTCCCTTCTCTGTTTTGTTCTCTTTGGTTTAGGTAACAAGATTACATCATTACTAAAGGAAAATTTGGTAGACTCTTCCTTTCCTTAATTTTGGAAATGGCTTGTATAAAATTGGAATTAATTGTTTTTGAAAATTTGATAGAATTAATTTGTAAATTTATCTGGTTCTTTTTTCCCTTTGAGAGTACATTTATTACCTATTCAATTTCTTTTTTAAATTTAAATTTATTTTTTTCCAGATTATGTAGATATGATTTTTAATAATTGTTTTTGACATTTTGCAATCCTTGTGCCCTCCTTCCATCCCACCTCTCTATCTTTCCCAAGTTGTCAAATAATATGATATAGGCTGTACATGTGTTATCATACAATACATATTTCTGTGCATGCTTTATTGTGGAAGAATTATTCAATTTCTTATTTTGAGATTTGGTTTATTAAAAATCTTCATGTTTTTAAACCATTTGGAATGGAAAGGAATGGACTGAAAGTTCTAGCTGCAACTCATACAACCCTGTCTACTGTGCCTTTTATAATACTCCCAACCCTGTACTTTATGCTATTTGGTAATAATACTAAAATAAATGGTCATTAATGATGATTGTGTTCAAGCTTATAAATGCATATACATTGGATTTGAAAGAACAGAAGCTAATATAAAGGAGTAAGAGATTTTCCTCAATTCAGACTGAAATGGGGATGAATTTATTAGAGAAAAAGATTTTCTGAAAATTTATTATAGTTTCAGAGCCTTCTGCATTATAGCACTTGAAAGGAATTAACAAGGTAGTGTGACTAAATGCATAGTGGAGTGGGTGTTGGTTTGATGGATCCTGGCACATCATTGCTATTGATACTACTTATACCTATCCTTGAATAGTATTAGACCACACACCTTATATATATATATCCCTGGTACTCCAACATAAATACCCTCCTTTATATAAAGATGAAGAAAATAAGACTTAAAGAAGTTAAGTGATTCAAACAATACACATAATAATTACACAATCAATAGGGATTGGAATTGGAACTGAAGATCTGGAATAGAGTCTATGCTCCAGATTTAATACCAAAAACTACCCCAGGTAGCTTTTAAGATTGTATTTGTACAGGATATCTTAGTGATTCAGGCCTTACCATTTGCATTAAAATTATTCACCATCATTTCATATAGTGATTTAATTTGAATCTGACATTTTAATGATAACTTTATCCTTTAAAAGGTGGAACAAGTAACAAGAGGCCATCACTACTCTGGAGCAATAAAGGACTGTTCATTAAAAGTGGAAATGACAAGAACTTTTGGGGCAAATGACCATTCCATTATAGAGCTGAAGATAGAGAAGAAAGTCAGGCACAGGTAGTCTGATGAATAACTTAAATGTTGAAAGAACATTTCTTAAATGATTCAGAAAAAGAATAGGAAAGATCCTAAGACTTGATATTTTGAAGGAGAAATCATCCCAAGAATAGGAAGCTCTTAATGAAATTCTGAAGACTAATGGAAACAATGTCCTCATCAGGATTAAGATAGAGGAGAGACAAAAAACACCTATGTGGCTGCATGTAGAAATTAATCAACCAATAGGTTTGAGACATCTAAAGAAGATGAAAGCAAGAACAAGTAACTAAGGATTAATACAAAAGAGAGACACAGGCTGTTAGGTGTGCTAAGATTTGTTAGGTGTGCTAAACAACAAAATAAGCTGAACCTAACAATGAATTTTAAGCACCACAAAAAGAAGACTTTTTCTTTATCGGTTGGTTTTAACTCTTTTTGGGGTTCAAGAAGAGTACCAAAAAAAGAACAAAAGTATTCCTTAGGAGGTAGTTAGTATGATTATTTTGGAAGTACGCAATCATACGTTACTTCTGTTTTTCCTTTTAACAAGTCACCTTTAGACAATGAAGGAAAGGAATATTTTAGCTGGATGCAAAAATTCAAGATAAATGAGATATCATCTACCATTGTCTTAATAGGAATGAATATAAAGCATTGTTCTTGTGTTTAAAATAATAAACTTTTAAAATATAGGATGGAAGAGAAGGACTGGATAATTGCCCCCTATCTGAATATGTATTTGATAATAGATTTTGGGTTCAATAGCAGCAAATAGTACAGATACAAAATGACAGGTACAAAATCTAATGTTATATCAAATAACACCGAAAGGCATAGTTTTCAGAATGAAGTGGGTGATTATTTTTCTGTATAGGTCCTGATCAGGCTGATTTTGTAGAAGGACATGAAACTCTTTTCTAGTATTTTATGACCCTCAAAAAGACAAGATTTTGACTTATTGTGCTTGACCCCAGAGCAATGCATGGAAGATGCAAAGGCTGATTTAAGTGTGAGGTAAGGAAAAGGATCATAAAAATTAAAGCTGTCCCAAAATAGAATGGGCTATCCTAAGAGGTAGTAGGTTCCTTCTAAACAGAAATATTTAAGCATCATCATCCTATTTATTAGAGTTACTGGAGGGACATTTAAGTCATGCAATGATTTAGACTAGATAGTCCATGGAATCTTAGATTCTGTGATTTCCTTGTATTAACACATTTATTCAAAGTATTATTTTATAATATTCAGCACATCTAAAATTACTCCTTAATAGACCCCCTATATCTGTACCTTGCTTGTAAAGAGATTTTGTACTAAAAGTTATTTACATGGGCCACATATGGTTTGTGGTGACAACAAGAGAGTTAGTAAGGGAAGGATAAGAATTAAGATTTCAGATGAAGAAGCTAGCAAATATTACCAATTTCTTTGGACCTCAATTACCTTAGCTTCAAAGTAATGGGGCTGTGCTATATGGTAACTTCCAACTCTATGTTCCTATTATCCTAGGCATGTAAAGAAATCATATAAGATTAGCAAGCATAGTAAGGATTAGATTCTGTGAATTCAGAGTCAGAAATAATGCCATGAGCAGGCATGGTTGAACTTTTATCCAGCATGATCATAGGACTTGTCTATTTGAAGTCTGAAAGGTGGCTCAGAAAGATGTCATCCAAACTGTTTATTGTGCAAATGAGGAAAACTAAAGTTCAGAGAAGTTAAATGACTTTCACAAAGTCATAAAGTCATAAAAAAGTGATATTTGAACTTAGATCCTACATTTCCATGGTACTTTTATCCTTGGGCAACAGTGAACCGTGGGAATGAGTAAACTATTGGGATGGTGAAGGTTGGGGTCTGGTAACTAGAAATGAAGATGGATAATTTCAAGCAAGTCAGTTCACAATGGTAATTAAGATTTGATTCTGAATCTTGTCTAGATAGGCAAAAGTGAAGCCACAATCAAGTAGAACAGGTAGACTTGGACAGGCTCTTATCAGCACCAAGGAGAGCTCCAAACAAACTTTCAAATGAAATACTTTTCTGTTTTCTAATGATGGCGCTATATCATTGGATTGGATTTGGGTTTTCTATGAGAAAAGCAATGATATCTTGTAGGCATTGAGATTCTCTCATTCTAGTCATTTTCCCTCTTCATTCATATCTGAGGCGGAGATCTTGGGAGTATGGAAACTGATAGAGGATCTTTGGCCTTTTTCTTATTTAAACTACTGATTCTAGGTTCACATGTACTTTTCCAGGGGATCTAGCTACTGACTGATAAAGAAATAAAAATGCTAGGATTGCTCATACTTAACTCTATGGAAAATTATATTTTGAGGTCCAATGTTATATGTGTTCGTTTTGTTCCAATAATGAAGTGAAATTATAATGCTATAGTTTCCTATAGTTTCTATGGGAAAATTCAACTTGAATTTCAGTTGATAGCTTAGGAAACAACGACATGTTTTCCAGGCCCCAAATTTTCTTTCCCTCACCTAAAGTCTGTAGAAGAGATTCACCATTGTTCTGGTGATATCTCCTACATCTACTACATTGGTAAAAAGAAAGAATTCCTTCTTCTCTTAAGAGAAGGAATTTCTTCCTTTAATCTCTCCTTTCCCTGTGGTGGTTAGTATCATTAAGAAGTGAATTTTCTATAATAACTGTAATGGCAAATAATAGTGATAATAAAAGGACAATGGCAGCAGTGACCTTAATATATAAGGGATGTTTGCAAATTATAAGTTCTTATCTCAGGATCTGTCTATATTGTGGCACAAGTTTTAAAAAGATGTATATTTAATTATACTAACTTAATTGTAGAAAGTAGGCACCTAAAAGGTTTTGGGACAAAACGAAATTAAATATTCTTCAGTTATAAGAAAATAATACAGCATTTTTTTAACTGAACCATTTATGATGTACCCAAGTTTTCCATGGGAATCATGGGAATCTACTAGAATCAGTTTATCATGTTTCCATAGGGTACCTATAACTAAATCAGTTCCTTGTAGAGTGAAGCATGGGGACAAGGTAGCAATTCCTTTAGGGAACAAGAGGTCTGTGATCTAAATAAATAACTTAAGGATTGTAAAAAAATGTAAGGATCTAGAACAATTTCAAGGGACTCATGAAGAAAAAAAGACTATCCACCACTATAGAAGGAACTTATGGAATCTGAACTTAATAAACACAAAGAGTACATAACAAAGGCTTACTACAATAGGAATTTGGGGTTTCTTTAGAATACCAAAATATGAGGGTTTAAGACAGAAACAGGAGTGGCTGAACAAGTTGTGGCATATGATTATAATGGAATACTCTTATGCTATAAAAATAATGCACAAGATGCTCACAAAAACATCTGAAAGACTTATATGAAGTGATGCAAAGTGAAATAAGCATAACCAGGAGAACACTATACACAGTAACAGCAATAATGACTTAACTATTATCAGCAATTCAAGGATCCAGAACTTCCATGAACTCATGATGAAAAAGACTATCCACCACCATAGAAAGAATTTATGGAATCTGAATGCAGATTGAAGCATACTATTCTCCACTTTATTTCCTTCATGAATTTTTCTACCATAAACAATATGTACCTTTTTTCACAGCATAACAAACATGGAATTATGTATTGCACAATAGCACATGAACAGTCTGTAGCATATTAGCATATTACCTGCCATATTCCAGATGACTGAGGACTGGGAGAGAGAGGGAGAACATGTATAAAGTGTCAGAAAATGATTAGTAAAATTATATCTACATGTAATCTAGAAAAAGTATTAAAAATGTATTGCCAAAAAAAGGAATGATGATTCTAAGCCAAAGACATTAGAAAAACTTCAGGAGATAATCCATGACCCAGTGTTAGGCGGATTATAAATTCCTTAAAGCAGGGAAAATTTTTGCTTTTGTACTTCAGCCCCTAGAAGAATGTGTAGGATATAGTAGGTGCTTAAGAAATCTTTGTGTATTGTCTATTCATTCATGGAAAGATTCCTATAGTGAAATTAGCATTGAATTTGAAGCCAAAAGGCAGGTGTTCAGATCCTGGTTACTTACATTATTTTGGGCAAATATATTTAACTCTTCGAGCCTTGGTTTCATTATTTAACATCCTCATAAATCAGGGAACTGGAGATAATAATCATCTTTTAACAAAATCTAATGCCTGAGAACTATGTCTAATGGGATACTTTCCTGACACGTCACATTTTTGTGGTGGCTGTGGGTGCTCTCCAACCCCATATCTGTGCTGGGGTGTTGATGCATTTATGAATGTGATAAAAAATGGCCACTCAACTCAGTCACACTGGTAAAGCAGTGGACTTGCCATTGCCCCTCAAAGTTACTTTGATCTAAATGATCAGAAATATTGCTCTTTAAAGAGCTTGAGTAACACTTTTGTCTTCATCACAGAATTTTTGTTTTTATTCTCACAGTTATTTCAATTTATTTATTTGAATGCAAGCTCCTGGAAGGTAGGGCCTGCCTCATATTCTGCATCTACTATAGTGCCCAACACATATTAGGCATTTAATGGTTTCTTTCCCATCCTTCTTTCCTTTCTTCACTTATTCCTTTCTATATCCATAGTATTTGTTGTTATTTTCTAAATTAGAATCTGAGATACGGAGAGAAACTATTATAAGTCCTTTCATTTGGCTTTTTAATGCTATCTTTTAATGTCATTCAGTAAGATTTCTTCCATTTTAATTGCCTTGACAAGGTTTCTTAATTTGTTTTCCATTTTGTAGTTTTTTGGAATATATACTCTAGTTAAAATTGTATACCATGAGGAAAACATGAATGTACAATCAGATGCTTCATGAGTGTCCTAGTCAGAAATTCTATTTCACTTCGCTGCTTCCAACATATTTATTCTTTTGGCAAACTGTGTGGGATTATCAACGATGTTCATTCAGTCAAGGACATTTCTTACTAGTCTTTTTTTTTTTTTTGCACAACATGTTAGATGTTTTGGTCTGAAGGCTGAAGACAGAAATTTCAGTTTTATTAAATGAGATAATATATGTGAAAGTGTTGAGAAAACTGCAAACTACTCTATAAATGAAACATAGAATTATACAATCTGAGAGTTGGTTAGGACCACAGATTATGCAGTCTAATCCTTAGTTAAATCATAAATTTTCCCCTTAAAGTCTCCGTCAAATAGACATCAATTTATTTTCTTCTTGAAGAACTAGAGTGTTGGAGAGCTCCACTATATTTGGAGGTAGCCTATTCTGTTTTTGTGCAAAAGTGCTTACTTTTATCACTCTTACATGTATGTAGGAAGTAACAATAGGGATACTTTGAAGCTAATTTTTCAGCCAAAAGCCAAGAAGAGCTAGCTTTAATCCAGGTGTTACTTACAATAATTTTCTTTTGCAATCTAGCCATAACATTTCAGTTCTCTCCTTAACTGCTCAGACTTTGACCAATGGGTCCCATTCTGAGGGATGCCCCTTCTCTAGGAAATAGAGGACAACACTACTCTCTGGAGTCAAATGTGAATCAGAAGGCTTCAAGAACTAAAGCAACATAGACCAAAGATGAAGAATTTCCTTTGATAATTTGAAGAGAATATTGTGCAATGTGCTGTCTGCTTTTTGAGGGACATAAAAGATGTTATAGACATTTATTAAAGGACAGAATTTTGAACCAAGCTGTGGAGATCTATTTATCATCTCTGATAAGGATGGCTTAGTTGATAAGAAAGTAATGGGACACGGGAGACGATCTTGACTGTTAATTCACAGCTGCTTCTCCAAAGTGCCATTGAGTCACAAGTTTATTATATATGAAAATTCAAACTCCCTTTCACCCACAAGCACAGAGAGAGTTCTACAGCTTTGTGGACATTGCAATTAGTTTAGACAACACACAGAAACCTCAGAAACTTCAAGGTGAAGATAAGAACCAGGCTGGACCTTTAGCTACATGATTATCAGTAAGCTAAATCTGAGAATACTTTTCTCAGGGGCAAAATGCCCCTACTAAACTAAGGTTTCGGCCTTGGGTTGCCAAGCAGCTGCATTTCTGACCAAAGGGGAAGAATCTTAACCTCTTGGCTATTGGTTTGCTAAGAGCTTAAAGCTTTTCATTAAGGCTACAATACTTTTCAACAAGAAAGGGTGTGGATCACAAAAGGGGTCAAAAGAGGAGTCTCAGATTTTTATCTATTTGAAACTATGTTTCTCTTATTGGTCTCCCACATATTCACCCTTTTTGTTTAAATTGAAGAGAGCATCCACCTGTTGGGCTTTGTGAATCTCTCTTATGAGAGTCAAGGGAAGACATAACTAAATTTTAAGTTACACAAATTTGGGGATAAAAAGAAAAGGGGACAAAACAAATGAACCAATGATTGCTAGGTACATTGACAAAAAGCCAATTAGGGGGCAGTCCCCTTTGGCATAAGAGTGTACATTCAAAACAAATACATTCAACTCCCCATAGTTCAATCAACTGCACCCCAAAGTTCATTTTGGATCTTCTTGATGCAGTGTAGTTTCTGCAGGCATCTTCATGGTGTCTTCTCCAAACAGGTTTGTTGTCTGGATTCTGGGGAGGTGGCAAATTTCTTATCCTGAAATTACTCTAGATTATAATACATACATTCTCCCCTGAAGAGGGTAAAGGTTAACATCCAAATCAGCTAAGAATACATGGCTGAGTTTTTGGATTGTGTGAATCAATTGGTAAAAGAAATTAAAAAAATTTTTTTTAAATCCAAATAGAAGAGAGGAAAAAAATAGTCTGGTTATATTATTATCTATTCAGCTTTATTCATTGTAGTATACTATTTTGACTAGAGCTGATTAGGGGAAGGAAAGCCAATTAATTACCCCTTTTCTCTCATTCTATACTTTGAAAGGATTCTTAACGTGTTTGTGTGTCATGGACCCCTTTGGCAATCTGGTAAAGTCCATAGACTACTTAGAGTTATATTTTTTAAATACATAAAATAAAAATATATAAAATCAGAAAGGAAACCAATTGTATTATAAGGTGAAGAATTGATGTTTGTAATTTTGAAGTCATCAAGGATGGATGACTAAGCACGAGATTCCCAACATAGTTATTGTTGACTCATCATTGTTGACTCATTTTAACTTTCAGGCAACTAAAAGGTCCTGCTTTTTTTTTTTCTTCACATGAATTATCTGCTCATGTCTTCCTCTTACCTATAATTATGAAGTTCATGATTTGAACTCAAATTGAGTATTTATTTATCCTTATTATGTTCAATTATATCATATTTAGACTATTTTCTAGCATGCTAAGATATTTTTTCTTGATTCCATCATTCATTTTGTTGTCTATGCCTACTAAATCTCCATAATCCAAAAATTATATGGACATATCTTTTGTACTTCTATCCAAATAATTTATAAAAGTCTGATGCAAATTAGTGATAAGGTCAGAGTCTGCAGGATTCCATTGGATAGAGTCTTCTATCTGGGTTGATCTTTAACCATTAATTAGTGTCCTTTGGCTTGTATTATTCAACGAATTTTAAATCTATTATTGTTCAGTACACATCTCTCAATTTTTTCTCATAAAGATATCATAAGAGACATCAATTATCTCAAGAAAATCCAAGTATATTATGTTTAATGCATTTTATGGTCTACTACAGAAGTTTAAAGATAGATTTAAGATGATTTAAAAGGAAAGTGGAAAACAGTAGTATACCACATAGGTTCATTAAGAACAAGTCATGCCAGATAGGAATGTATTCTGGAATTTTTTTGAGAACTGATGTCAAACAAATTGACAGGAAGGTATAGAATCTACCTTTCCCCCTTTTCTAAATGGGAGGATAATAATCTAGTCCCTATACCCCAATCTTGTGGCATTTCAATACATTAAAATACTCTTTCTTAACATCTGTTACTACCAGTTTTTGAGCTGGGAGCAAGCAGTTGTTTATAGGATGTGAGAGAAAATTATTATTTGAATCATGAAATTTATGCTCTGAATGTTTACCTGCACAACTACAGGAAGAATGAGAAAAGGAAATATGCTACTGGAGGAGGCCATCATTATCTGGGCAATTAGTGGAGGAAGTGCTCCCTTGAACAGTGATGTCAGCACATTCTAAATTTCCTCTCTTATGGCAAAGTCCTGGTGACCCTATCCTCAGATTAGCCCTACATTCTGCCTGTCCTTAACAGTTTTCAAAAGATTCAGTTCCTTATGGACTTTACCCTTCCTGACACAGCTCTTTCAGGAACATCATATTCTTATGTATCCCAAGTCACCTGGCCTCAATTACATGTATTATTCACATACTTTAAAATTTGACCACAGTACCACTCTTTGTTCAGCATCTCATCTTATTCATCCTTAGAATAATTTTAGATTACATTGTCAGCATTTCATTCATGAGACCCTATCACCACCTTTGATCTGATTTCATTTTTGAAGTCTCAGGGCATGAGATGATTAGGTTGTTTACATATTGATTCTTTAATGGATCTATGATCTTATTGATGTAGACACTCTCTCCCAAAGTACTGATCATAATCCATCCATGTCAATTCATCTTTTGCAATCCTTGATCATTTCTTCAATAAATCCTCTCTGTAAGATCTACATACAGTATGAAAAAGATATTTCACTTTAATATTTCATGGATAGCAATATATTTGGGTTGTTCATTTGTTTTCCTTCATTCTGGCTACATGAGTTTCCCACCACCTTTTTCAGTGATACACGTCCTTAATTTATTTTAATAAGTTTCTTAGTATAATGTAAGATATTATTTTATTATTTTAAATCATATCATATGAAGTATTAGTTATCAATGACAAAAATGATGCTGTCATTTTTCATTCTTATATGATTTTGTATTTTTCCTTGTTCCATGGGTTTTATAGCCAGGTAATTCACTGGCTACTGGTCAAGCTATTGGTTATAAGCCTTTTTGTATATCCTTTAGGCAGGCAGCCTAATATTAGGTCCATACTCATGGCTTTTTAAGCTTTGTAGAAATGGCTGGAGCTTGTAAATCACCTAGAGCCTTTGGCCCGGGTTGGTTGTCCTTCTGCCATTCAGGATCATCTCCACAGCATTATAAAAATTCACAGCATAACTTTTGTGGAGTCATTTTTTTCATCATCTAAATTGTAACTTTGTTCAATTAAAAAAACATATTAATCACTTATCTGCAAGGCTTCTTAAAAAAGTATTTGGGGTACAGAGTTCTTGTGAAACTTACAATAAAGAAGGAACAAAGACAGCTAGATGGTTTGATGGGTAGAGTGCAAGGTCTAGAGACCAGAGGTCCTGGGTTCAAATCTAGATACTTCCTGTATGTTTAATCCTGGGCAAGTCACTTAGCCCAGGTTGCCTAGCCTTACCATCCTTCTGCCTTATCAATATTGATTCTAAGGCAGAAGGTAAGGGTTATAAAAAAAGAAGCTGTTAGGTGTAAGACATTGTATTGGGTGGGTACCAGGGATACAAAGATAAACATGACATGAACCTTTTACTCAAAGGGCCAAGGAAATCAACCCTATAGGAATTATGGGGTTCTGAAGAATAATATTCTATTAGCATATTTACAAACCAAAAATGTAGATCATTATAAAACAAATAAATGCTTAGAAGAGGTCCAGGCAATGTACTATGTGAAATGTGAAGAAAGAGAACTCACCTTTAATTGGACTTGGGGAAGAGTAATCATCAGAGAAGGAGATAGTGACATAGAGTACTTTCTTGGACCTTAAAAGAAATGATGTGGGGCAGCTAGGTGACTCAGTGGTTTGAGAGTCAGGCCCAGAGATGGGAGGTCCTGGGTTCAAATCTGACTTTAGGCACTTCCTAGCTGTATGATCCCAAGCAAGTCATTTAACTCCTATTGCCTAGCCCTTATTGCTCTTCTGCCTTGAAACCAATACTCAGTATTGATTCCAAGATGGAAGGTAAGGGTTTAAAAAAAAAAGAAATGATGGACTTTAACATGGGAGTAGGGAGAGATATCCATTTTAAGCATGAGGGAACTGCATAAGCAAAGACAGAAGTGGGAAGGGACATGATGAGAATAGGAAGTAGGGAATAGTCATGCTAATTTGGAATAAAGAAGTAGAGAAGGGAAGTATGAAATAAGGCTGAAAAGTTGGATTGAAACCAAATCGTGGATAGCTTTGAATGTCAACATCAGGAAGGTTTTTGGATGGAGATGTATCACAGTCAAAGAAGTATGAAGGATGGATTATAGAGGAAAGGGCAAAAGCAGGCAGATTATGAGAGGAGCTATTATGATAGTTCAAGTCAGAAGAGATAAAGGTCTAAATTGGAAGAGTTACACTAAAAATAGAAACTAAGGGAAATGTTTGCAAGGAGAATTCATATCACCTGGAATGTATATGTTGGAAGTATAAAGGAGGAAAAATTACAGATGACTGCAAAGTTACAAGCCTGGATAACTGAGCAATGATACTATCATTTACAGAAATTAGGAATTTAGGAGGAGGGGCAGGATTTTTTGGTGGGGGAGGGGTCATTATAGGTAGAGCAGAACCTTGATGCATATCAAAGTTTTTTCTCTCCCTTTTAAACAGTGAATTTGTTATTCTTTCCTATTGAAGTTTTGGAAATAAGAGCTCTGAGGAGTCCTGTTTCATAAAGAATGAAAATATTATAAAAACTGTGATATGATAAGATAGGAAATGTGAAATAATGCTTAAAAAACTCTTTCATTATTCATTGTTCACACTGAACTAATTCTCATTTTAAAATTCAGTCATTTCTTTGCCTTTTGGTTGGAATTAATGTCTAGACCTGGCTTTTTTGAAACTACTCAAACATACCTTGACATGTTTGCTTTTTTTCTTTTTTTCCAAGTTCTATTCAATATGATGCAACAAACTGTTATCTTGTAGCTACTTTGTGCTAGGTACCATACTAGGTGCTGGGATATACAGAGATTTAGAAAAAAAAAAACAACCAACCAACCAATCCATAATTTGTTTTTCCACTAGGTATAATAATAGTTTATATATTTCCTCCCTCCCTTCTTTCCTCACTTCCTCCCTCCCTTCCTCCCTTCCTCCCTTCCTCCATTCCTTCCTTCCTCCCTTCCTCCCTTCTTTCCTTCCTTCCTTCCTTCCTTCCTTCCTTCCTTCCTTCCTTCCTTCCTTCCTTCCTTCCTTCCTTCCTTCCTTCCTTCCTTCCTTCCTTCCATCTTAGAACCAATACTGTGTATTAGTTCTAAGGCAAAAGAGGGCTAAGGGCTAGGCAATGGAGTTTGTTGTGGCTTGTCCAGGGTCACACAACTAGGAAGTATCGTAGGTCGGTTTTGAATTCAGGACCTCCCTTCTCTGGGCTCGGCTCTCAATCCACTGAGCCACCTGGCTTATCCTCACCCTCATCCTCACTTCTAGATGTGAAGCCTGATGTTGAGAATATTAAATGATTTGACCAAGACCATGAAGTGAATAAGAATTTGAATCTAGATCCTCTTGATTCTAAGTCCCACATTCTATTTAATCTACATACAGCTAAATATAATTCATGGTAAGGAGTGAGTGGTATAGAGGAGAAATCAGACTAAATGGTCTTAGCAATATTTGAGGAGTGAGAGGACATTAATAGGTAGATGGAGGTGCAGAGAAGGGACTCCTAAGCCAGATCTTGAGGAAAAATAAAAGGTAGAGATGAAGAAATTTTGACTTTGGGTCACATGTAAATAAAAAGAAGTAGAAAGTGGTATGCCAAGTTTAGAGAACAAGCATTGGTCCAGTTTTTTTTTAAAACATAAATTGTATAGGAGAAAGTAATGTGAAATAAAGCTTGAAAGACTTTGGAATTTCAGGTTCAAGTCAGATTGTGTCAAATCTTAAATGCCAGGCTAAAGATTTTGCATTTTACTCTAAAACTAACAGAATACCTTCTGAAGGTGGCATTTGACAGTAATAGGGTATTTTAGAGAATTAGATCTGAAAAAAAAGATTTCTGTTTTGAGGCATGATACGTTTTAGATATCTAATTAACATTCAGTTGAAAATTTCTAATAGGAAGTTTTGGGTGAAGCTCAGGAAAGAGAATAGGGCAAGCTGTAAATCTCTGGGAGTCATTTGAAATTGAGATAATAATTGAACCCATTGCACTGTTATAAGGAATTTCTGGGACAAAATAGAAATCATCTTGATTGACAAGATTGTTGGTTGAAGACCCCGGAATGTATATCCAGGTGGCCTGAGCCAAAGCCAAAAGACAGTTGGAACCAACCCTTCCCATCATGCACAGCACAACTCAGCTCATTCTGGAGCATTCTTGGGCGGAGGGAGGTTCAAGAGGGTTTGTAGGAATCTGTACCTGCAATCTAGCTTCCCTGTCTGAGAGACCCAGAGAACTATCATACCTGCTGTCAATAGAGCTGAGAGAGAACAATATTATAACCATCTAGGAAGAACATCAATAGCCTTCCCTATCCTTTGGTTTGGCTCCGGCCAGGTCAAGCCAGGGTTAGTGAGAGAGTGAAGAAGCTCCAGCCTATCACTGATCAAACAACATCTACAATTTCTGATCACCTACTTTATACTAGCTTAGATTTAGCATCCCCAAAACCTCTTACCTCATTCCTTGTTCCCGACCCCTTGTTAAGTGAGAAATAAACCTTGTTAATAAGTTCAACCAAAGATTGAGGTACATTTCCTAATTAGAAACCATCCAAGACTATTAGAAAGGGGAACCTTATTTCATGCACTCAGATTTTCAGCGTTATCCATCTAGCATTAATACCAGCCCATACCAGCAACCAACCCAACCCCAAGTCAAGAGTCTAGAGGAGCTGTCAACACACTCCCAACTCCTTCTTGGTTACTTGACTTGGGCAACTGTTAAGGGAGACGGCTTGGCAGGCTCAGTCCTGCAGAGCCTGTCAGGCTGAGGTGAGCACAGCCCTCTATAATCCAGTTCTACAAAGCTGCTGCCAGTTTGTGCTCTTCCCTGTGTCTCTCTTCTGTATTTTTTAACACAACTGATATCACCAAGGGAGAGTATAGAGAGAGAAAAAAGAAGAACGAGGTCAGAACTTTGGAGTATACTCAGTCAGACAGACAATAGAATAAAGAGAATAAAATGTCACACACACACACACACACACACACACACACACACACACACACACACACACACACCCTGGAAAGGAGAGAGTATTCAGGAGAATAAGTGTCAAATCTTTCAGAGAGGTCAAGAAGGATGAGTAGAAATGGGTCATTAGATCTGATAATTAAAAAACAAACAAACAAACAAAAAACATTGCTTACTTTTGAGAGAGCAGTTTCAGTTGAATGATGTCTGAAGCCAGATTACAAAAGTTTTAGGAGAGTGCAAGGGGAGAGGAAGTAGAGCTTCCATGCCTAGATGGCCTTTTTGGAGATCAACTAAGAAGTGAGGGGAGATAGAGCTAACAGAGATGGCACATCCTAGTTAGGACTTTTCAAGTGGACATTAAAGTTGAGTGCTATCATATTGGATGACCTTGATTTTCTCAATAGAAAAGATAAGATGCTTGGAGAGAAAAAGAGATGAATTTGGAATGGACTCTGCATGATTTCATGACTTCCTCTAGCAGATGTCACCCTTCAGTGAGTAGGAGTGGAGAAACTATATAATAGAAGTGGTCTATGGTGGAAGATGGACAGGTTGTCAATGTTAGAAGTACAAAGGTTCAAAAGACTCAAGTGTTGAGGACAGATCCTTATTTAACTTTATTAATTTTATTTAACCAAGAGTTAACACTATGGGGAGAGGAAAGTGAGGGGTGAGGCTGGAAACTGGGAAAGCAGGAAGGAATGGAATGATGAAAGGTTTCAGGGAAGAGGAAGAACTGGTTTAGGAGGAGTAGGAAAGAGGGAGAGATGAAAGGACAATTATGATGCAAGAAGTGAATATCAGCATTTATGGAGTTAGAAGAGTTGGGGGAGATGGTGAAGTGTGCATATGACTATTCTTGTTAACTGAGTTAATATGAAGTTGGAAGTACTGGGAATTGAATAGTAACAAACAAGTGAATAGTCAGTGAAGGAGTAAATAAATTGAAAAGGAAAGTATTCTATGTGGGAATGGGTAGAGCAACAGTATTAATTTCAAGACAAAAGAGTAGTGAGGGCTATGCAATCAAGGTTAAGTGACTTGCTGAGTGTCACACAGCTAGGAAATGTCTGAAACCAAAGGAAAAGACTTTTGATTTCATTGGAATAGGGAACTTGTAGATGAGGAAACTCCCTCTACCAATGAAGATCAGTCTGTTTTCTGCAATTTGTTGAGTTACTTAAAATCCTGAGACATTAAGTATTGCCTTGGATCACAACTAGTACATATCTGAAGTGGGATTTGAACTCTAGTCT
Source organism: Gracilinanus agilis (assembly GCF_016433145.1). NCBI lineage: Eukaryota > Metazoa > Chordata > Mammalia > Didelphimorphia > Didelphidae > Gracilinanus > Gracilinanus agilis. The sequence continues at coordinate 534,689,651 of NC_058131.1, forward strand.
TAGCACAATGCCATGTACATAAGTACATCTATCATCTATCAGTTATCATCTAACATCTATTTACTTATTTACATCTATATTTGTACTCATCACTTTATCATCTATTTAACTCTCTGTTCTATCTTATTATCTATCTATCACCTATCTATTATTCTCCATGGGTTCTTAACTTTTTTTGTATGTCACTCTGGTTAAGCCTAGCGACTCTCAGAATAATGTTTTTAAATAATAAACTAAAATATATAGGACTATAAAGAGATTCAATTATATTGAGACATAGTTATAAAAATACTTTCATAAAAACAAGTTTTTTTGATCCCAACTTAAAGCCTGGATGTGCCAAGTAAACATTTTAGCCAACATTTTCTTTCTTAAAATTTTTTTCTAATAAACATTCATTCATCCAACAAATATTTTATTAAATACACTGTAGTGGAGGGTGTACTGGCCTTTGAATTAGGAAGACCTAGGTTCAGGTTCTGCATTATATTCTTTATAGTTACATGACCATGGTCAACTCATTAAACCTTGCTGAATCTTAAGCAAATGCCTACAATTATAAATTATAGTTGAGTTGCAATCTACATAGGTTAAAATATGATGGTTCCTAATCTACATAGATAAAGAAAAAGATATAGATGGGTCTCAGCTACCTAGGCGAAGAATAATATCATGGGTCTTTGACTTATTTTATTTGCAAAGTCTGAATATTTGTCAATATTTTATAGACCAAGACTATGGACTTCAGAAGATCTATGTAATAGGAGCTAAATTGTGCATCTGCAAAATTATGCGGAGCTTTGTGAGGCTTACAAAGGTCTTTGAAGCAGTCTTTGGTTCCATTTATTTGTCATTATTTAGCCAGTAAAAATCCCACTGGGACACATAGGGTGTAAATAGTTCAAAGGATATTTAGATATGCCTTTATGACATGGGACTGTTTTATGGCATGTCAGATCTTAAAATCATGCTTTTAGAGTTTCTGCAGACATGTGCTTTTTGTAGGGGATATGTATGAAGCACTTTCCCTCATTTTCTTTATATCAGAAGGAATATTTTAAGACTCTAACTGGAGTACTAGTTATTTCTAGTTTGTAGCAAAGTGTGTTAATACAAAGTTTGCCATACAATAAAAGAAAAAAACATAAAAAAAATCCCAACCCAAACTTGAGCTTCCTGCATTTTACCAGAAGAGATACATATTTAGGAGAGAAAATGTAAAACATTAAAATGTAAGGGAAGTCATACCTACTCCTCCATTGTTGATTACAGTGACTTAATGGGATAAAAACTACAACAGTAAGAATAAACATTTAAAACCCTTCACAATCTGGCTCCCACTTGTCTTTCCAGATTTATTCCATAATATAACTCCCCTTCCTCCCACAAATCAAAACTGTTCCACAGACATTAAATTTCATATCTATCGTGCTTATCATGGACAGACCATCCCCTACTCTAAACCTATAATGCTCTTTCTTCACCTTGGAATCCTTTTACTCCATTCAAGAATCAATTCAAGGCTACCCTCCCATAAGATGTCTTCTTGACTTAGCAGTTGTCTTTTTTCTTGAAATTATTTTATATTTAATTTATATATATTTAATATTTTTCTTAAGTAGATGTGTATATTTTTAGAGTAACTGGACAGAGAACTTTATTTTCTGTGTTTAATGATAAGAATTTATTGAATACATGACTGTTAAAGCATTATTTTATTCATAATAGATACTAAAACAATTAGACTTAATTAAAAACATTAACAATTCAATTTTACTTAAAAATCCAAACTTTGCAAATCTTTAAAGAAAATCTTTTGGTACCTCAAAAATGTAGAACTTAACTTTTTTGTTAAAATTGCATAATTTCCATCTGGATCACTCTTCCTTCAACCTGGACTTTGACATAAAAGCCCAGTGAAGGAGCATAAAGACTGGTGACTAGAGAAACATCCTTTTGAATTTTAAATGTTAATTTCTGTGTTTTCTTTGCGTCTAGCAACCAGGGTCTCATAGCAATGTACTATGGACTATCCCTTTCTTACATCCCTAGCGTATAGCACAATGTCTGGCTTATAAACTCAATCTCTCTCTCTCTCTCTCTCTCTCTCTCTCTCTCTCTCTCTCTCTCTCTCTCTCTCTCTCTCTCTCCCCCTCTCTGTTTTTAAATCCTTATCTCCTGTTTTAGCATGGATACTAAATATTGTGTCAAGGCAGAAAAGCAGTGAGGTTAGACAATAGGGATTAAGTGAATTGTCCAGGATCACACAGCTAAGTAGTGTCCACCTACCTACCCCTAGTAGACTCTTTAGAAATTCTTTTTGACTGACTGACTGGTTAAGTTATGGAAGACAAAGTAGCCAGAGGAATCAAAGGTAGGGGGAAATATTTAGTTGATTTTTTTTTCTTGACTCAGTTCTTTGGAATGCTAGGATAGGTATGGGAGATCCCTGGATGCAAGAAGGAGGAACTATAGATTCCCTTTAGCCATGTTGTTGAGGTGTTTCAATCATATGTGACTCTGTGACCCCATTTTTCTTGATCTTATTTAGGGTTTTCTTGGCAAAGATACTGGAGAAGTCTGCCATTTTCTTCTTCAGTTCATTTTACAGATGAAGAAATTGAGGCAAATATGATTGAGTGACTTGACCAGGGTCACACAGTTAGTACATGTCTAAGGTCAAGTTTGAACTCAGGAAGATGAGTCTTCTTGACTCATCTAATGTAGCACCTAGTTGCCCCATCAAGGCACTGTCAAATTCATACACCAATGAAACCTATGAGATAGCACAAGGACACCAAGGCACCAGGGAAAGGATCTAGAAGAGTCACTTTAGAAAATGTAGGCAGATAATGTAATGAGAGTCTAATACCCAAATTAAACACATTACTATTTGATATTTCTCATATAAGTATATATTTATACTATAATTTTATATATTCCATATATATGTTACTTTTATAAAATTTCATGCAAACATTATTTTTTTTGGTTCCAAATGGCCAGTTAGCAGCAAAGTATTGTAAAGCTCTTACTTCTGCAACATTTCCCAGATCTGTCCCTTCCTTATCATTCCCACATCTACCATCCTACTTCAGGTCTTGATTGTCTCTTATTGCCTAATCTATTAAAATAGTATCCTAATCTATTGGGCTTCAAGTGAGACAAAAAAAAAAGTAAGAGTCTCAGACAAAGCTAAAGCAAAAATTGATCCGATTAAAAGAGATAAGGAAGGTAATTCATCTTGATAAAAGGTAGTATAGATAATGAATATATATCAAACATATATGTACCAAATGATAATCTAGGTGAAATGGAAAACTCCACTTAAAATCATTCTAGACAACGAAAAATTACTTGGGAATCTATTTGTCAAGACAAATGCAGAAATTACATGAATACAATTATTAAAGAAGCAACTTAACAAATCCCACCACCATTGCTCTTGTGTCTTTCCCACTTCAATCCATTCAATCCACATTACTCTTAGACTTATCTTCCTGGTACAAATATAGGATAAGTTATTCAAACTTCACAAAATATTTTTGGATCCCCATGACTATCAAACAAAGCCAAATCTCCTTATCCATAGAACAAGCAGAATGCTTATTTCTCAATTTTATTATATTTTATCAGTAGGGCACATGGGTTGTCCATTTTTATTCCTTTTTCTTGCTACCAGATCAGACCATGACATTTATACACTTATATTCTAGTTTACGTCATATTTATGTATGGTACATCTTTTCTTTCAACACCCCACCCCCTATCCCAGCTAGCTATTAAATTGGTTACACACACGTCTAGGAAGTATCTGAAGGTACTTTTGAACCCAGGACCTCCCATCTTTAGTTCTGGCTCTCAATCCATTGATCCACTTAGCTGTTCCCTGACTACCTCTTTTTTCTCCCCAATCTTTCATTTCCTAAAAGATGTCTCCTTATACCATGCTGGAAATACATCATAGTCTACTTGTGGCCATCATGTATAACTCCATTGACCTTTGGATCAATAGTTAACAGTTAAAAATTAAAACAAAATTTAATGGTATATGTAGCAGTTGGTTCAGATTCTCCTAAAAAGTGAAATACATAATCTATTAACTCTAGAAAGCATATTTTTTCACTGCTATTTCATTTTTTTTTATATACCTGGCAGCATGGAAAAAGCGAAAAGATATATACTGGGAGATTATGTCGCTCAATTGATTTGCAAAATATATCACTTAGGTCTCTTCCCTTTTCCTCCATCTCTCTTATTTCTATTATTGGGCACAAAAATGGGCCCTTTGAAAAGAGGTGGCCAAAACCTCATGTAGGGTCTTTGGAAAATGGATTATGCCCTCTAAAAGGTCACTCTGGCTGTTAGCTATGCTCATATGGCCTTTACTGAACAAAACTGGAGCTCTGTAAGCTCGTTGGCAAGCAGAATTTTGCTCACAATGTTACATTTTATATCGATAATCAATTAGATTTCTAAGCTGCAGTTAAGCTTAAGTACTCTCTACACATAGGGAGGGATATAGCAGACACTGTTGGTTTTTTCTTTAAATGGAGGCTTCCCTGAGGGCAAAAATTTTTATTCACTTAATAATGTAGAGTATATCATAATAGCTGTTTATGACATCTTCAGTTTGTGGACAACAGTATTCAATAGTACTTGTTTAAATTTATTTATTGTCCTATAAAGTTTACTTTCCACATTTAAAGTGCTGTCTTCTGATTTTCTCACTAGGGGAGGAGTAGAAGGAGGAAGAGAATGGAATAAACATTTGTATAGTGCCTGCTGTGTTCTAGGCACTTGACTAAAATCCTTTTACAATTATTATATCATTTGATACAATAAACCTAAGATATAGATGCTTTATTATCTGCATTTTATAGTTGAAGAAATTAAAGCTTACAGAGCCAGGAAGTGTCTGAAGATAGATTTGAATTCATGTTCCTGAATCTAGCATCAGTATTCATCCATTGTGTCATCTATCTGCCTAAAGGTATAAAGAAATAAACCAAAATGGGCTTTTTTTTGGATATAAATCTTGGGACTTTATCATTGAGGTGGAGTATTTTTTTGGTGAGGAGGGGTTTGGACTTCAGACTTTATCAGTACAGGTACAACTTTGGTGCAGATGAAACAACTGGCTTGTAAGTTAGTCCTTGAGATTTGCTTCTAAAACTGAGAAAGTAAAGTGACTGCCCCAGCACGGGTCTGAATCAGACCCTGGACCCAGGCTTTCCTGGTTCTATATCACAATGACTCATGTCAGGACTTATGCCGTATAAATTAGTTCTCTTTCTTTTCCTGATATTGTCTATATACCAAGGGTTAGATTTGTGAATTTAATTAAGAGAATTAAATTTACACTGTCACACTTAAAGGTAATATTCAGGTTTTTTTTAATTGGATCTGTGATTCCATCAAGGTAGGGAGCTCCTAGGAAGTAAGTGAAGAATTTCTTCTTTTAATACAAATTTTCCAGAATTTCAGAATCTTGGGGAAGCAGTACCTAGAGATGTTGAGTGGCTTGCCCAGGATTACATAGCTACTTTGGGTCTTTCTGACTGTTAGGCCAATGCCCTTTTTTTATTATGACACACAGCCTTTTAATATTTAAATAGGATATAATAGTTTTCAATTATGACACAGATTTCAAGTTTATATCTTAAAACCCTAATCATTCATCTCAATTGTCTTCAGCATTGTCATGAAATTCATTTAATAGGAAGTTTGTGGTATTTTCCTTGGATGCAAAAATATATAGTTATGTTCCTGTTGGCTTTTGCCGTTATTGGCAGCATATAAAGGCAGCAAAGATCTATTTCATTTGCAAAAAATAGAAATAAGATTGGGTGAGATATTTCAACAGGAGGGACTCCTTTGAGAAGCTACTGAAAGATGAGCTGTTGAAAGCTACAATGAAGTATGTCTGCATTCCTCTCTCTCTTTCGCTCCATTCTGACCCCTTATTACCCCTTAAAAAAAACAAACCAATAAACTAGGCCACTTCTCTCCAAAAACTGCTGCATGTCATCATTGTAACACCCTCTGCCCTTGTTCAGCTCAGACCTGCCCTCACCCTTTGGACCTATTCTTATTTCTCTACCTATCTCGCACAGTTTCATCTGGACCACATATACCAGGTTTAACCTTCTGAGCAATACCACTGTCCTACTTGGCTCAGACAAAGAAATAATGGACTTAACCAGTTTAGGGGTGTAGGCCTGGTCAGGTTAGGGCAAAAGGACAGACTACAATCAAATAGGAAAGTTTTCAAGGACCTGAAATACCTGGTAGCATCTCTCAGAAGGGGTCTCCTGTTCCACCTGTTTCTGGTTCACTGGTTCCTACTTGACCTTGGATCCTTGAGAAATCCTGATTGCTGTTTCTTCGTCTACAACTGGATCTTGGGCCATGCCCACATGTGTCTTTGGCTCTCTTTGCTTGTGCAGAAGTAGCTCTCCAGGTCCCTCATCAATTCTAGTTTCCTTTCACACACAGCTTTGGTGCCTCCTCTCTTATAATCTTTCTTGACCCTAATTATTACTCTTCTATCTTGCTATTTACTTATTTAGGCCTGTGTTATATTTCCCCATGTATAACGTCTGCTCTTTGAGGATGAGAATTTTTTCCTTTCTTCCTTGCTTTCTAAGCACTGGGTCTGAAACACTGAATTGAAATTGAAGTTGTCTATACCATATGGTGGGGGCAGCTAAGTGCCATAGTGGAAAGAGCACCAGGTTTACAGTCAGAAAGACCTGAGTTAAAATCTGGCCTCAGACATCAATTAGCTATGTGGCTCTGAGCAAGTCTTGTCACTTTGTTTGCCTCAGTTTCCTCATCTACAAAATAGGATAGAGAAGGAACTGGCAAACCACTCCAGTATCTTTGCCAAGAACACCACAAATTAGGTCATGAATCATCGAACAGAACTGAAGTGACTGAACAGCAACAACATACCATAGGATACTTTGTTCAGATTGTCACCTGTTCTAAGTACTCTAGGGGATGTCTTTGACCATTATCTGAAACCATTCAAGTTATCTCTTTCAAAATAATTGGAAATGCTGAGATAACCAATACTGGCTCGACTCATTACAATTTAGTTTAAAACATTTAAGTATTTGTGCACATGTGTTTTCTTTTAGAGGTTTTTTGATGTTGCAAAATAACAAAATGTAGTAAGAGAAAAACATTTTTTGAGAACATGAACTAGATTGCTTCTGACTTTGCTTCTATTGAAAATTTAATTCAGTAAGGATTATTCTGTTTGCTCAGTGAACAGTAGGAAATTCTCCTATAGATTTTATGAAAATCAACTTAAGGGGAAAAAAAAAACCTTTAACCAAATTTTGTTTTTACTTTGAAAGCTTAAAATGAAATCTACTATTTCAAATTTTTTTTATCAACATTTTTTGTTGTTGTTGCTTATTGGTTTAGGGGGTGGGGGCACTCTTCAAAGGATCTAAATAACTAATTATTTCAGATTTTGGAGAATGCCAGCCTCAGTCTGCCCATTATGTTAAAAATTTTATAATTGCTGGTATAGAAGTGAGAGATTTAATTTTCTAATTCTATTACATATGTTCAAAGGTCTGGCCCATTCATCCTTTTCATTCTGTTTCATCTCCTTCATTAGTGATGCAAAATCAGGTTGGTTCATTTCCTAAACAAACTCATATATCCTCACTTTTTTCCCCTGCAAAAAACTTTTTCTCTTTGTCTTCTATTAAATATTCCCTTTCTAAATTCTCTATTTTTTTTACTTTTAGAAAAATGAAAAGATTAAAAAGATTGCTCTTATAATTAAAAGTCATTTTTAAATAACTTCAGATGATTGTTTCTATAAATCAAAACATCTTTATGGTCCCATTTCTAAGGCAAGAAAGACAAGCGACTGAGATCCTGCACACTTTGCTATAGTCTACATTAATTACCTTCTATTAAAAAATGACAAAGACCTTTTTGAAAGGGATTCTGGCACTCTTTCCACAGAAATGATGGCAGACACCCTACTCTCTGCTGATTCCTTGACACTTCTAATTACCTGTATTCATTTGAAATCGTTTCCTTTGTAGAGAGTTATTGGCATGATTTTCAGAGAACAAGAGGAAAATGGAAAACATTTTAGCAAGTTAAGAAAAAAAAATCAACAGTATCATTGTTTGCCGCTTTTGTTGAAACTACCTACACGAGTCACTTGAGGGACATGAAGGTAAATGAAAGGTTATACTTTGCCCTGCACGTTGTTGCTGGTATTTGTAATGTCAATAACTGTAGACGCTTGTCAGGAAACTGGAGAGATAAAGGTCAATAGCAATGACAAATATATCATTGTATGTGTTTGAATATGCAATATCAGTCTAATCTGGCAGGGGGTGGATGGGTGGTGGTTCACACCCTGGAAATAGCAATTGGGTGCTCTATGTAATCCATCCATTGTTTTCTTGTCTCCTAGGATGTAAAATGAAGATCCACAAATTAAAGATTCTCCAAAGTATATTTTTTTAAGATCCTACAGATATGTTTTGTGTTGTAGGACAAAATAAAACAAAAAAAAAATGGCAGCCACCCCAATTGGTGGGGGCAGGTAGAAATTAAACTCTTTTCCTTTAACAAAAGTAGAAACAAAAAAGATTCAGTCTTGCACATCACTTCATAGAGGTGGGTACCAGTGGATTTTACTGTTATAAGCAAATTAAATATTAACCATACCTTTCATGATATCTTGGAAAAAAAAATTGAATTGGGCTAATGGTAAAACCTTCTACCAAGCCTTGCCTCCTGTTGATTTTGATATGTTAGAATAAGTAGCCATTTGTATTAAATAATAAATTATTTACAAATGAAATGCACAATAGCTTATTTAAACCATGTCTCTTATAAGAGCAGACTTGTAAAATACATGCTTTCTTGGAGCCAAATCGTAGAAGCAAGGAATAGTAGAAAGTCACCCTGAATCCTTTAAATAAATTGTGCTAAAGAAATAATTTTAAACCTTCAAGAATATGAAAAGTAAAAATAAAAGAGTGACAGATCTTTTAAATGAATGTGCTTCAGCGAGGTCTGGAGGAACACCTGCAGGATATAAAGTCAGTGTGTTTGAAATTTAGGAGTATTATGTTTTATGGATATTGCTTTTTAATTTTTGGATATGTTCATTTTCTAAGTGAATAAAAAAGAAAACCCTGATTTTTGAAGTATTCTGCATTTTCTGGGTATTAGGACCCTTTCATCTAGTCTTGACCCAATGAATCAAACTTCCCTCCTACACACATGGCATACAGGAAAGAGATTTAAAATTGAAGGCTGTACAGGTATGACAGGAAAAAAGAACAAGAATAAGAAAAAAACTGGAGGGAATAGAGATGTCCCAGAGTAGAAAGGGAGAAGAAAAGAGAGAGGAGAGAGAAGAGAGGAGAGAGACACACACACACAGACAGAGACAGAGAAGAAAGGGAAAAAAGAAAAAGAGAAGTATGGGAGTATGGGATGAAATAAGAAAAATTAAAGGAGAAAGAGAGGAACAAAAGGAAGAAAAAGAGGAACAAAAAAAGCTTGAAGAAAAAAGAAAAATAAAAACAGACATTATAAATATGTACATATATAATGTACACATACCTCAGGAAATGTAGATGTAGAAAAGCCTCTACATACTAGAATATGAGGAAGGCAGACAGAAAGGCAATTAGGAAAGAAGGAAGAAAGAGATAAAGGAAAAAGATAAATTTACCAAAGTAAAAACATAAAATTGGAGAAATGATAGAATGACTGTGGAAGTTGAGAAAGAGTGAGTGTATGATAATGTTCTGGAATTGTTGCAAAAAACTGGGCTGAAGAATCACGATAACGAGTTCCTGAAAAGAGAGGAAAGGGGCAGCTGGGTGACTCAGTGGATTGAGAGCCAGGCCTAGAGATGGGAGGTCCTAGGTTTAAATTTGGCCTCAAACACTTCCTAGCTGTGTGACCCTGGTCAAGTCACTTAACCCCCATTCTCTAGACCTTACTGCTCTTCTCCTTTAGAACCAATACACAGTATTGATTCTAAGATTGGAGGTAAGGGTTTAAAAAAAAAAGGGAGAGGAAAAAAAGTCAAGCAAGTGTCATTGCAGAATACAAGAATATTTGTTCACTTGATCTAGCTCTAAGATAGATAACTCATGTCACTTGGCCTCCAAATATACAAATAAAAGAAGGTACTTGAAAAATACTATATTTAAAACAATATCTTTAGACTTAAATAATACTCTTTTTTCACTCAAAATTTTGAGGGGTTATGCTTTATAAAAATTAATATTTTGGAATCATTATAAACTTTATATCCTATCTTCTTTTGGCACTTTAATATTCTTCACAACTTATCAAGGAGTTTCTTGCATTTGTTTCCAAGACTGTAATAAGTTCTGTAGAAACAGAAAAAAATGTCTTGCTTAAATAAAACATTCTGAGGCTTTTGCTTTGGTTTTCCATTTGTATTTAGTTCAAATTTTGATTACATTTCTGACCTTCAGATAAGCTTCCCATGTAAGTAAACAGCCCTGAAAAATTCTTTTTGTGCCAAATGATAGCTGTAATACAGTGCTGCATTTTGTTGGCTGAAACTAGATCCACAGAAATGAACATTTACTTTCAGATCTTGGTCTATTTCCTGAAAGGTGACATTTTCTCCATGTAGGCACACATCCAAGAAGATCAGGAAACAAATACATTAAGCATATTATTATTATTATTATTATTATTATAGCAACTTGGAGACAGGTGCCAGGGGAAGCATGGTACTAGCTCTTCTCTGATGGCAACTCAATTTTAATGGCTTGTATAAGGGTAAGGATAAAACTCTGAATATTTGATTAAGGGAGGAGAGGAGGGGAATATAGGATATCCTAGGGATGGGTGAGTAATAAGAGTGGAAGGTCACGGGGCAGCTGGGTAGCTCAGTGGAATGAGAGTCAGGCCTAGAGTTGGGAGGTCCTAGGTTCAAATCTGACCTCAGACACTTCCCAGCTGTGTGACCCTGGGCCAGTCACTTGACCCCCATTGCCTAGCCCTTACCACTCTTCTGCCTTGGAGCCAATACACAGTATTGACTCTAAGATGGAAGGCAAGGGTTTAAAAAAAAAAAGAGTGGAAGGTCTCAGGCCCCCTATACCCCCACTTATAATATTATTGTTCTCCTATTTCCTGAAATAATTTTTTGTTTGTTTTTGTTTTTTTTTAAGCCCTTACTTTCCATCTTGGAATCAATACTGTGTATTGGTTCCAAGGCAGATGAGTGGTAAGGGCTAGGCAATGGGGGTCAAGTGACTTGTCCAGGGTCACACAGCTAGGCAGTGTCTGAGGCCAGATTTGAACCTAGGACCCCCCGTCTCTAGGCCTGGTTCTCAATCCACTGAGCTACCCAGCTGCCCACCCCCAAAATAATTTTGTATTTACTACCTATCTATTTGTCTACATATCTATTTAGTACTTTTTATCTGTGTATCCATTATTCCCCTTCAGTAGAATGTAAGCTCCTTGAGGATTATAATTGTTTTGGTATTATGTTTATACCCTTAGAAGTATCTAGTATATGTTGCCTGGTATGCAATACATAGTTTATAAATACTTGTGAAATTGGACTAAATTGAACTATCATTTTTATAATGTCTTTATGAAAAAATCCCTAGGCCAGCGCAAATGACGAACTGGAATATGCAATGTTAAAAGAAAATCCCATCATTTCACAACAAAAATCTGATCAAAAAGTATAGGACTGATACTTTCAAATCAGTTCCTTTATTGATGATTTCTCTGTAAAAACGATTTAACTTTGAAAATGTTGTTTCTTTTTCTTGCTTGGGCCCTCCACATTCCAGAGACTAGCTCGAGAGAAACGTGCCTTATTTTAATTCTGTCGTGTTTTCAAACACTTTTGCTGCTGTTCAATTTGATTTTCAATGACACATTTATGGTCAAATCCATAGAATTAAAAAATTCTCCTGTTGCTTTTCCACTTCTACTCCACCCAAACTCAACCAAAGCAGTTAATTGAAATAATTTCTAAGTAGAATAACCAGTTCTACAAGGTGAAGGTGCTGAGTGATAACTGTAATTCACAGGTGTTACTCTGGGAGAGATTAGATAAAATTTTATTCATATCTACCTTCCCTATCTGTCTATATAAACAGATAAAGAATTAAGTCATGACAGTTTGAGTTTGTGAGAAAAATAACATCAGGCTTTTTGAGAGGTAAAAAGAGAATAAAGGCCAAATGCTTCCAGTTCTTGAAAAGGTGAATTAGGTTTACTTATATACACACAAACACGTGCATGCATGCACACACACACACACACACACATAAACAAAACTACAGGAACTTTTTTCCTTTGGAAGGGATTATATTTCTTTTAGCATACCCTTAATCTTTTTCTGACTTTTCTTCTCAAAACTCTTTTAATCTTATGCAGTTCGATAGATTAGTAAGACACTTATAGGACTTCCTTTTGCTCCTGAAACAGTGTATTGAGTATCGTTCAAAAGATGTGGAGGACTTTTTTTTTTGTTCTACTAGAAAATCTGGTACTCTGAAAAAAATTGTCAAGGATTTGATAGATGTTCTTGAGATTGTGATCTAAATTTTAACATCTAAGACAGAAAAAAATTAAGGTTAAGAATGATTAGTTAGAACAAGGGGTAGAGGAAGAAGAGAAGGAAGCATAATAGGAAGACATGAAAGCAGTTAACTCATGTAGGAATAAAAAAACAAGAATCATAAATACAAGATAGGAAAGGTCTGGCCAGGCATAAATATGACAGAAAAAGATATAGGGGGTCACAGTGGATCACAAGTTAATTATGAGTTAGAAATATAGCACTGGTGTTTTAAAACAAACAACATTGACATGTATTAACTGGAGAATGTATGAAACAGAACTTAATCATCCCATTGCCTTCAACATTGGTAAATTCTTCATTAGTACATTATGTCCCATTTAGGACCCTACATGTTAAGCCAAAATGTGAAAAGCTTGGAGTGGTTCCAAAGGAAAACAGCAAAATGATTAAAGACTTGGGAAAGAACTGCAATGAGGAAAGGCTAAAGGAACTGGCCTTGTTTAGTCTGGAGAAGAAAAGATTTTGAGGGAGTTAATAGCAATCTTTGAGAACATGAAGGAACCCAGGACTTTTGCAGGTGGTGGTGAACAGCTGGCCTCTGTTTCCACTAAGGAAAGGACAAGGCAGACGGTCTTAAACTGCAGTCACTGGGATTTAAGTTAGACATTAGGAAGAGTTTCTTGATATAACAATTGTGAAAGAGGCTTCTCTGAACTCTAAATGCACTATTTTTTGTTTTTTTTAAGAGAGACTTTTGAGGCCAGTTGGCCAAGATGATGGGAGAAAAATGGATGGTTATGCTACAAGGAACAGTTTATGGACTCCTAAGTGAAAAAAGGATGAAAAAGGAATTATAATCTTGCAAATTAAAATCATGATGCCTAAAAAAAATGTTGCAGCCTAAAACAGGCCAAAGTGTCAGGAGAATTGGCTAGAAGAGTAAAACATTATAGAAGAGAAAAATACTAAAGAAGAGAGCAAAACACATAAAGGAAGGGAAAATAAGGAAATGGTAATGTATGGTATTTAGAAGAAACCTACATATATGTGTACAATTTTTGTTGGTTTGGTATTAGGAAAGGACAGTAAATTCTCATGGAAAAATTTAACCAGATTTTATCATTGTAATAAAAACTCCTAAGTGATGGGCTAGGACTTAGGGATGCTTTTGCCAAATTGTGAGGACAGAAAGTATGTGGCTTCATAAAGTCATTTAAAATTCATTATTACTTGAAGTTAAAAATAATAGACTGATCAATTATTAGGTTATATCAAAATAATGCCTCCAGATCACAAAAACAAAGGAAGAATGGAAGGAAGGAAGGAAGGAAGGAAGAAAGAAAGGAAGGAAGGATTGGAGGAAGGAAGGAAGGGAGGGAGGAATGAAAGAATGAAGAAAAAGGAAAGAAGAGAAGGGAAAGAAAGAGGAAGAAAGGGAGAGAGAATAAAGGGGAAAAAATCAAAGAAAAGGAAGGAAGAGAAAAGAAAAGGAAGAAAAGAAAAAAGGAAGAAGGGAGAGAGGAAGAAAGGAAAGGAGCAGTTAAGAAACAATGTAATAATTATTAAATGCAACATAAAGGAGGTAATGGGAAGAATGAACAATGTCAAATGGAGAGATACTAAGTGGGTTCTGAAGTGTGCTAGGCAGATATCAAAAAGAAAATGGTCTATATCTTTAAAGAACTTATATTTTAAGACCTGGTTTTTATGCTGGAACAATCTGGTCAAATTGCTTAGATATGAGAATTTAAATGATACTTAAAATGACTCTTGGCTTTGTGATACTGAGGCACCAATGGCCTTTTCAGAAAACTGTTGAGTGAGATAGTTAAGGTATACAGATACACTTTTCAGCAGTCACAAACATATTCCACTTCCATGAAGTGCCCTCAAACTATGTCTGTAACTCAGTTCAACAACAGGAGTAATGCTTAGAGATAGCTAATAAGTTAGGGCATCCCTTAGTCAGTGTGTGTTCTTAAATTAGCCTATTCATCGTACTTTCTGTACAATTAATTTTATTCCTTGTTGTATTTTTTCCATCTCTGTGGAAGTGGGAACTCCCCTCCTTTCCTCTTCTCATTTTTTGTCCTTGTTGCCTAAGGACTTCGTATCCAACTGCCATATTCTGCTATGGATAAGGTCTTTCTGATGTTCTTTTCCATGCATTTGCCCCTGGATCTTTCAAACTTCTATGTACTAGCAAAAGCAGAAAATAGAATAGTCCATACTTGAATTTATTTTGCCAAGATGATACAATTATGTATATTTTATAACACATTCTGGGTACACAGATCCCAGCTACCTAAAAATAGACCCTTGCAAATATTTTTGCTGCTTTTTAAAAATATAGTTGCAAACACTTCACTTGTAAAATGATTTTGGTTTGGAAATACATCTTTGTCCCCCTTTTTGTCCCCCCCCCTTTTTTTTGACAAAGAAAAGCCTTTTGTTCTTGTTTCTTTGGCATTGCCTCATTTTGTGACTTTCTGCTGTCCCCTAGTGGCATGTTAATCTTCAGGCCTACTGTGCTATTGCCACTGGAACCAATCTTCTGCTCTTCTGTGCTTTCTTGTGGCTCTCATTAACAAACATTTAAAATACTATTAAACAATCCATGAACTGCCTTGTGGAAGCAATAACCCTGATCTTTAGCCCAAACTCCCCCCCCCCCATCCCATTTATGTATTTTTCACCAAGTAAACACACCCAGGGACTGAGTGCTATCTAGCTATATTGTATTACTTTGCTACAATAAACATTTCAGGTTTTCACAACCTGAACAGAAAACTGATGAAAGCAAAATGTTATCAGTTTTGACTGGTCTATACATAACGTACAGTAGCTAAAAGGTAATTTGTGGCAGGTCAGACTAGTCTTGTCAATAGGTTTATAAACATGAACTCAGCTATTGCTTCTGCTTTCCCTTTTAACTGCTGGTTGATTTTCTAGCTATTGTTATCATATTTGCTCCTTCAGTAGTGACATTTTTATATAAAATATTTAAAAAGGCATGCCGATGCCATCATGTATTTGAAGCCCTCAATGTGGGATTTTTCAAGGTAAGGAATGGACTTTCATTTACCTTTGCTTCAGGAAGACAGATCCATGTTCTCTATTTTCTCGCTGTATGACTTTCTCCATGAATGGCTATTTTTTTTTTCATTTAAAGCGGGTTAGGATATTTATACTTCATGTTTCATTATAAAGTTCCACTTTTTGGTGGAAGCTGTTGACTTTTGTCATTATGGGTTTTGGAATTAGGTGTATCTGAATTCACCAAATGAAAATAGAATGAAACCACAAATTGTGAGTGTTGGAAGGAATTTTGTATTCTGGAGTTTCTGAAGTTTTCTAAATGTGTACGTATGTGTGTGTGTGTATATATATATATATATATATGTATGTATATATATATACATAGGATTCATTGATTCAGAAGATTTTTTTATAAGTGAAGGTGATTTCATTTCTGAATTTTAATAAAACAAGGTCAAGATGAGAACTTCCATTAGATTTTAAAATCAGAATGATTTGCAAGAAAAAGTCAAATGACATGTAGTCCACTAGCCCCACATTATAGAAAAGTGAGTGAGGATACATTCAGCTAATGATTTCCTGACACAATTTGGTTGGCACTTAGGATCTTTAAAATTATCACATGATTATCAATAACTTTTTTTTCTTTCAGAACGGGGTCGGTAGGATAGAAGCAATTCCTTGATGTCCTATTTCTTGGAAGGAATCAGGACTCACTATAACTACCATTGTTGAATAAAAAGAAACAAGCTGTAAGGTCATTGAAACTGAAAATATTCCTGTTGTTTAAGACATAAGGTGGTGCAGATTTTGAACCTTCTCTGTTCGGAAAGGTCAGATTGCTGCCTAATTTAGTCATTTGGTCTGTTTATACATGCCTGCTGTTGGGATAAAATATCTAAAAACAAAGCCTTAGATTGCAATCAATCTTGGCTCATGTTCACGGACATGCAACCAATCCCAGAAATACTATTGAATATCATGTGAAAACGGAAAAGGAAGAGTTTAAACCACCCAAACTTTTTCTCTTAAGAGAAATGAAGATAAACTATTCTCCACCCCACTAGCCCAACTTAACAAATAATAGACCACCCAACCCTGTGAAAGGCCTCACATTCCCACCCCCTTTTCCTCATTGAAATACAATCCTGTCCTTATCTAAAATACTATTGTAATTAAGCATCATATTCCAAATGAAATATTTTTCACAAAAAATTCTATCTTTTCCTTTTTTTTTCTAGGTCAGACTTTGGATACTCTGAAAATGTTGTGTTAGTGCTTAAAAAAAAACTCTCATAGGGTATTTGGATGATAAATATTATTGTTCTGTTATTGGAAACATCACATTTGGCATTTTGGTAGAAATTTAGAATTTCCTTAAAAAATTCCAGTTAATTCCATTCTTGTAAAATAAAACCATTTTCAAGTCTTGGGTTCAATGAATATATGACAAGAAAAAAGAGGGAGCTGACCATTTTTAAAAACTGCTTTATAGCTGTGCTGTCTAATGAGGAGAGAAGAAAGCTTCTGGTGGAGTTAAGATTTTACTCTAAAATAGACACCATCTTAGTAAATCTCCTTTGAAATAATACAACATTATCGGTAGCCTGGCAATCCCCACAGAATTAGTTGTTTTTTCCCCCCCAAAACAACTAATAAAGCTAAGCAGTCACACTTTTTACAACCCTGGAGACTATCTAAACAAAATGAACAGATTTATGGGGTTATTTTTAGTATGTGTCACTTGCATTACAGTTTACATTTGCTTTTGAACCTTATTTGACATTCTCAGTAGAAAAATATAGGCAGAACACTCATTACAACCCCTTAATCAAGTACAGTCTTGGTAGAGCATTTACCCCAAAGCCAAAAGTAAAAAAAAAATAATAATAATACTTCAAAATCTCCTTCAGACAATCATGGACTTGACTGCTTCCTATCATCCCTCTTCATTTTTAGCTGTCTAAATAATGGCACCACACCCCTTCCCCAACTAAATGTTGATTTATTGTTTCTGTTTATAAAAATAATTCCACGTTATTACAGAGTCATTGCTCCTAACAATAGCTTGGAGTAAAATGAACACATTTGGAGCACAGAAGATTTCATGGAGCAACAGGTAAAAAAGCTGACAAGCCTAAATGACTATTATTTCTTCATAAGAATTGTATATTCAAGTTAAAGCAAAAATTAACTTCCTAGAGAAATAGAGTATAATGCTATACTTCTGTGCACACCTTTATTCTCTGAATAAAAATGTATGGAAAACCCTACGTTAGGCTAGGCAATGTGTCGTTGAGAGGAGATTTATGGAAAATATCACCCAATATTTCAAAATGTAGATGAGAGAACTGAATGTTTGCATTTCATCTAAACATAATCTCTCACAGCAGTTTGGTCCTGGCATGGAGATAGGCCCAGCCAGGCCTGCAATCCTGAATCAGACCAAATTTTCACTCGCATCACTATATAAGGAGTGAAGGATTCATCCTCTTTTGTTTATTCTGGGAGAATATTTTATCAAGGGGAAAACATTAGAAAGATAAAACTGAATTCATCCAGTGTCTTAGCTTTTATATGTCTTTTTCCTCTCTCTGTCTCTCTCTCATATAAAGGGGAGTCCTTTGATAAGGTTAGGCTGGAAAGGAAACTGAACTGACATGCTATTCAGTGCCTTATGGGACTTTATATTAATCGCGTTCATGTAAAACTCCCCAGTAAGGAAATGCCTTAGTAGTAGACATCATTCAGCTGAGCCACTTAAATAGAGATGAAATTCAAAGGTAAGAAGGCAGA
The DNA here is from genome assembly GCF_016433145.1 of Gracilinanus agilis. Lineage (NCBI taxonomy): Eukaryota > Metazoa > Chordata > Mammalia > Didelphimorphia > Didelphidae > Gracilinanus > Gracilinanus agilis. The sequence goes on from NC_058131.1 coordinate 534,708,078, forward strand.
CAGGAATTTTGCACCAACCACCCTGATAAGATTAAGTTTTAAAAAGAAAAACATTCTACCAATGACTATGGGGTGGAAATGGACAATTAAACACTGTTAGACAAATATGCAGGCCTCTTTATTTGTCTAAAATAATTCCTTAAAATTAAAACAAAAAAGAAAATTTCCTCCAGGTATAACCATTGGGGGTTATTAAAAGCCAATGGGCAACATTTAAAGCCTGAAAGAAATCATTTTTATAAAAGTGTCGCTTGACAGATTGCTTTCTATGGGCAAGAATGAAATTGAAAGGCTGAAATGACATAGTTGGACTAATGGGGCAATATTACTCATACCTGCTGTGAAAATGGAAATTAAAACATTTTGGATGGGTTCAAATGGCCTGGTTACAGATGAAACATTTAGGAAGAAAAGTGTTTTTTGTGGCCTGATGAGTATTATTAGCTAGGTGAGGGTGTTAAATGGCTACTAGAGTTATAATGCAAACTCCTCCAGGCAATGGAATTTCTGAGGAAAGATTTAGAGAAAGGTTAATTTAAAATTTGTAACTTTCATTTTAATCCAAGAAGTATCAATTAAACACTCTTCTAGGCTCTGGGGATACAAAAACAATAATGTGAATCATTCCACACCCTTAAGCAGCTTTCATCCAATTCATTGTGTATATTGTGTGAAAGGAAGAACAATTACATTTCTTTCAAATGATTTTTTATTGATCTCTTTTGATATCTTATCATTTCATTTCCCAAATATATTACACTCTCCTGCCCAGAGAGTCATTCCTTATAAAAAATAATACAATGTTATAGTGGAGATTCCTTTAGTGTTAAGGATTGGTTGTTGAGGCATCTTCTTCTTTCTTCTTCTTCTTCTTCTTCTTCTTCTTCTTCTTCTTCTTCTTCTTCTTTCTTCTTCTTCTTCTTCTTCTTCTTCTTTTTTTTAAGTCCCTTACTTTCTGTCTTAGAATCAATATTGTATATTGGTTTCAAGGCAGAGGCTATCGTGATAATGACTAAGCAATGGGGGTTAAGTGACTTGCCAAGGGTCACACAGCTAGGAAGTGTCTGAGACAGTTTTAAACCCATGACCTCTGGTCAATCCACTGAGACACCATGTTGCTTTCACGTGGGCGCCTTCTAATTCTTAGATTTTTATGATTTTGTGTGATTGACCAATTCTGATAGAGGAGATAAACATTTTTCATTTTTCATTTGGTATCACACTTTGTTATGATCAGTTTCAATTTTCTTCTTTCCATTTACATTGTCATTTATTCTTTTCCTTTCCTGGTTCTACTTTACTTTGCATCAGTTTCCATAACTCTTTTTTGGGGGGGTGTTTTCAATAATAATAATTTCTTATTGCATAGTAATATTACATAACATTTATAGTAAGCATTTTGTTTAGCCTCTCCTCAGTCTATAAACATCTGCTTCTACCTCATTGCTACTATAGAAAGTGTTGCTATAAATATTTTGATATATAGATAATATTTTTTTCTCTATTTTTGACTTACTGGAGCTATATATGCCTGGCAGTGGTATCTCTGAATTAGATTTATGAAAACCTCAGTCATTTTTTTGTATAATTTTAAGTTGCTTTCAAGAATGGTTAGAAGAGGGGGAAGGTAGGTGGCTCAGTGGATTGAGAGCCATACCCAAAGATAGGAGGTCCTGGGTTCAAATCTGTTCTTAGACACTTTCTAGATGGGTAACAATGGGCAAGCCACTTAATCCCCATTGCCTTACCACTCTTCTGCCTAAGAACTAATACATAGTATTGGTTCTAAGATGAAAAGTGAGTTTTTTTTAAAAAAGATAATAGAATCCACAACTTCAACAACAACGTATCGGCATACCTATTCTTCCAAAGGTTCACTAATATTTATTAATTTCATATTTAGGTACTTTTGATGTTATGAAGTTAATGATATGTTTGATGATATGAAGTTTGACTTGTGTTTCTCTCATTAAAAGTGATTTGTAGCAAACTTTCCTGAGTTTTTAAATATTGTACATTTTTTTTCTTTCTTTCTGAGATCTCTTAAGAACAATTGCATTTCAACAACTTTATCCCATATGATGGTGATAACAATTAACCTATCAGTTTGGGCAAAATGAGTTTTAGCTTGTACTTCCAGTCTATAGAAGTCCAGCATTGGTTTGCACCAGGCAATGTTTACTTTGGACATTTTTCGGATAGAACTTAAACCCAATACCTTTCAGATGTAACATTGTATTCATTGCTAATGAATAATATGAATAATTTGTAACTAAATTCATGGCTGTTTGGGAGAGGGAAAACATGAACTGGGTGGGAATATCTGCAGCCCCATCAATTCCATTATGCTTTACAATGGGTATTCAGGGCAAAGTTGGTATAGTCAAGGCTTAATGTGCCTTTTTGATTATAAGTGAGCTGTTTTTAATTTTAAAGCATTCTTTAAATTGAGAATAAAAGGAAAACTTATAATCCTTAAAACATGTTTTTTGTTTGTTTGTTTTGTGCTTTTTGGTACCATACACCTTTAAATAACCACAAAGATAAACCAAGTTGCAGAATAAATATATTGCAAACTGGAACAGATGAGACATTTTTCAAAATTAAACAGTGATGACAAGCAGTTGTAAGGCATTCTGACATTTTTTTAAAAATTGAGTTTTTTGTTTTTGTTTTTGAAAATGCAAAATGTATACTCACAGCTACTAAAGCCGTCAGGCCTCATCTTTAAACTCATCTTTTTACCTACAGACCCACAAACTGTTTTATACTCTTGGTAATCTTTATCTTCCAATTTGAATTGGAAGTTCCTTTGAATTTTACACTCCTCCCCGCCCCCTCCCCCCCGGGAATTTGTTCATAAAACATTCACAAATCTGTCATACCACCCAGTGGTAGTCATTTATGTGAACTGTAGGATAAAATATGAAAATATGACTTTTCTCTTTATTTCATCATTGAAATGGAGGTGAGTATAATTTGATTATGGAAGTCTGCAAGGGCTCTGCCTTAGCTATAGCATTCTGAAAAACCGCCTGAAGAAATAATAGTTGCCAGATTAATTTTTTTAAAGTAACTATTGCAGTTGTTTCTTGGGAGAAAAGCCATAAGACTGTAGGTATTTAGTTCTAGATTACTTTCCCAGAGAAAGTGGATTCTCAAAACATTAGACACTAGACCTAATCTAGGTATAGATTAGGAACAGTTAAAAAGACTGTCCTTACCCAAGTTAGATCTGTGAGAATCGTGATGAAGAAACTTCATGATTTTAGAATTTAGTAGGCCAGATTGTACTTGGAGATGACACAGTGACTAACTTTGAGGTATCTGTCTCTTTTTTTGTTTATTTGGAGAAAGCGGTTGTGATGCAGCTGCTTCATTGTCTGTGAGATAACTTATTTCTGAAGGAAAGAAGTTGTATTCAGTGCCGATATTTTCCAGTTTTCACACTGAAGCTCAGGTCAGAGACAAAGGAAACTGACCAAGGAGTGGCTTCATATAGTCAATGTGACTAATAAGAAATCATCATTTAGAAGGCCTGTTTTCTTTTTCTATGGTACATGTAAATAATGGGCATTTAGAAAACCAGTATGGCTTCCCAAAATATATTTTCCAGGGCAAACGGAAAGTGTTTCAATCATTTTATCAGGTGGTTCACACTTATCTGGGTCTCTTTTTAATTAAACACCCGCCATGAATAAGCAAATGATGGAAGCTAGTAGAGAAACAGTGGATCTAAATCATGACAGTAGCTCATTTATCTTTGTCCTAACAAGACAATAGGAAATGACACTAAGCCCCGTTGTTTTCTATGCATTACGATTTTTCTCTTAAACAAATGCAATCGAGGCAGTCTGTTTTCCGACATGCCCAGCAAACACTGCCAGTGGCCAGCGTTTTGTCTTGTCTTCATCCAAAGGAGGATTAATCTTGGTGATGGTGCAAACAAAATGTATGTCTAGGGTCAAAGGGCAGGCTGCCTTTTGGGATCTGCATTACATTAATGTCATTTTTGGGTTCCTGACGTTAATCAAAACCAACACCATAAAGTGTCACTTAGCTAATTTGTGTATTATTGTCAATGTTACCATTAATTATGCGTTTGTGAGGAAAAAGAGGATTAATGAGATGTCACAGGTAATTTACAATGATCAGGCTCCCCAGGACATTAAGAAAACACTAGCTGTGTAAGATTACCATGCAATCATAATAGTGTACAAGAGCAAAGTCTTTGTGGAGATGCCACACTTAGATTGTCCATTATTATCTAAATTCCCTTTTACTTCTTGACCATATTGCTATTTCGTTGTGAGAGAAAACAGCTTCTAAGTATTTACTCATATGCCCTAGATCCATACACTCAAAGCATTCAGGATGTCTGAGTGGATTGTGAAATCTCGGGGAATTCCTGTTAAAGTGTCTTTAACACTTTGACTTATTCCTAGGAACCCTTAAAAGAATACTATAGAAAGGCATTGTCACAAAAATATGACCAAAGCAGGTGACAGTGGGTAGCATCATTGACAAAAATTTTAGATGGCTCAATTTGACCAGGTTAATCCATTGTTTTCTATATTAATCTGACAAACAATCTCTCCAGGTTGAGAAACCCAGAAATGTATTTGGTCAGCCAAATCCTACATCCGAATGCATAGGACATGTAGTCACTGAAATATAGCAAGGCATAGTGGTTGAAGTCAGAAAAATCTGAGTTCAAGTCCTGCTTCTGATACCTTATCTGGTACTTGCTTCTGGTATCTTCTGACCTCATTCAAAGCATTTAATCTGTCAGTTCTCTAGGGCAGGGGTGTCAAACTCAAATAACTGGGAGCACTAAACTATAGAAAAATCTCTGGGGGGCACCTATTGATTTAGAAAACCACATGTTAACATTCTCTATGTTCATCTGTATTTTTTTATTGATTCTTTTAAATATTTTAATCTCCCTTAGGCACCTGGGAATGTTGAGACTTGTGTTTGACCATTCTGGTTGAGGAAATTCTCTGAGGCTTTAAGAGGAAAAGAGTGCTAACTTGCCTTGGTGAAAAACATTTCCTCACATAAGAATTCCCTGTAATACTGATATTACAGATCCAGTCCCTATCCCTATCAAACTTCTGAGAAACTTTCAGGGAGCTTGCACTTGATCTATTATATACTATAATATTTGGATTAATAAAGAATAACAAAGCACCCCCCAAAATCATTTTACTATAAAGTAGTTATTGGTCATTCAGAGATGAAGAGGTAGCTTGTGAAGTAGAAAAAAAAAACTATCCTACAAGTAAAGAAACCCAAGGTTCTAGTTTTAACTACCATTTAACTGTGTAAATTATTAAATCATTTAAACTCTCTGGCCTCCTGATGCTAGATCTGTCAAATCTGATAGCAGGTAAATCAGATCAAAGATAAGCCATGTACGGAAGGAAGAACAATGGTTTTGGAGTTAGAAGACCTGGAGTTCAATCTCTATCTCTACTAGATATTTGTTTGTTGACTGTTAGCTAGTCGTTTAAACCTGTATATAGGAACCTCAATCACCACTTCTGTAAGATGAGGTGAATGTAATATGAAATCTAACTTTCTTTCAAAATCCAAATCAATGATTCTATGGTTCTTTATGACCTGTGGCAAGTCACTTGGCTTCTATGAATATCAATTCCTTCATACGTAAAGTGTGGGGCCTGGACTCGGTGGTCAGTGATTCCCAATCTATGGACTATGCATCAGTTAAGAGCTGAGAAGTTATTGCAAGGGGTCCTGGAAATCATATGCACACCAGGCACTGTCATTTTTTATCTTTATTTAGCTCTAGCAAAATATGCAGTGTGACTCCTTATGATAAATAAGCAAACATATCTTCTGTAGACTGAATAAATAATGTCTCACACATATAGGTATTAGTATTTTTCAAATATGTGGATGCTGTTGTGATGAATAAAAACCAAATTCATTTACTGAATTCATAGCAGCTTTTTATTTTAATTTATTTTCCCAGTCCACAAATACTAATAGTAAAACTACTGTTACATGGGTGGTTATGAAATTTTTTGACATTAAGAAAGAGTCATCAGTTGAAAAGGTTGGGGATTGTTGAACTAGGTGAGTTCTAAGGTCCTTTTCAGCTCTGAGTATCTATGATCACTTACAGTCCTTTTTTAGTATTACAATCTCTAGTTCTAAAATTAGCTCTTGATGCAACTTTCTCCTAAATATCAGAGGAGGATAACAAATGTGTTAGGAAGAATTACAGTTCTTGATTTTTGCCTTTCTCAGCCCTGCCCCTATCCCCAAAGGCAACCAAGAAAATATCAGTATGATGAAGGTGATAAACAATTGAAGATGGATTCCATATAGATAATGCACTTCTTTTAGTTGTACTTTTAGCGAATTATATTGTTTAATTATGCCAAGACTTAGAGCATTGCAGAATGACTTAAATAAGATTTATAATTACCTAATAAATTTGGTCTGACTCTATAATGGGGGAAAATACTTATTAAAAAAAATAGGATGAAGAGTGTCTATTGTCCAGACTATGTCCAGACTATGGATGAATTAGGATGGACAACTCCAAGAGTTGGTCCATTAGTCACATATATAGTGGAAAATGTAGAAGGACAAGAAGCTGGCCCCAGAATTAAAATTAAGTCAATTTAGTCAAGCCAAGTCAGGCCTATGCCAGTTACTGTGCTGAGCCCTAGAGATATGAAGAAAGGCAAAATTAGCCCCTGTCCTCAAGGATAATCTTATGATTATAATCTAACACATTTGAATCTAATGAAATTGAATAAAAAGAATGAAGTAGTTTGGAATGTACATGGTAATTTGTACATTGTTTTTTGTGATCCCAAGATTGATCCTGAAACAGCTATCTTTTAACAATATTATTTTACTGGGAAATAACATGGATTGAGAATCATGAAATGCTATCATTTTAAAAAATTGTTGCTCTTTGAAAGGACCAGAGAGAGATGGATGAATAGGAATACAATGGAATACTGTAGTTGTAGAAATGTACACAAGAAGTAGTGTAAAAAATATTATTAAAGATACATGTGACCAGAAAAGTAGGTAAATGGTTTATGTAGCATAGGTGAGGAATAACTGATGGAGCAGACCAGGTGGTCCATTAATATTCACATAATATATCAAGAGACCAAGAAGAAAGCACCCAGCATACTGATAATTCCCATTGTAGTATATATATATATATATATAGTGTTTGTGTGTGTGTGTGTGTGTGTAGGTCATGGTTAAGAGTCACACAGGATGAGGTAGCATGGATAGATACTCATATTGATGCCATGACACCTACAGATATAGTAGAGTCCTTATATTTCTTTTTTCCCCCTACAGTTTTCTGGTAAGTAGTACAAACTTTAGAATCCCATTTTATAAATGAGGAAACTAAAGTTAAAGNTATATATAGTGTGTGTGTGTGTGTGTGTGTGTGTGTAGGTCATGGTTAAGAGTCACACAGGATGAGGTAGCATGGATAGATACTCATATTGATGCCATGACACCTACAGATATAGTAGAGTCCTTATATTTCTTTTTTCCCCCTACAGTTTTCTGGTAAGTAGTACAAACTTTAGAATCCCATTTTATAAATGAGGAAACTAAAGTTAAAGAACTTGTTCAAACTGACCCAGAGACTAAATATGTGAAACAGGAATTGAATCCAAGACTCTCCTTATTCCAGGTCTGTTGATTTTCCCATGATACCATATTGCCTTTATGTCAAAGTAATGAAATACTTTATCTTTTTTTAAAAGATATCCCTTCCTCTCCCACCTATCCTACCTATGACATCGATTTTTTTTTTTGAAGAACAATGTCAATGCTGCTATCTAATTTAAGATTCCGTGCTTGTTCCTCATTACCATTTCCCAACACTGACAACCAGTGATAGTAAAAGAATCTTGAGAATTTTCTTGGTGATATAGTCTTAAGAAAGGTATTTATCTTTACCTATAGTATACTGGGTAAGGAAGAACTCTTACAGTGAACATGGATCCTAATTTTAGATTCCATTTTTCCATTTAACTGATAAATCTCCAGGTCTGAAAGTCATCTCCAAAATTTCTGGGTCTGTATCCTCGATATTGGATTCCTTCTGAGGATCATAAAATTATAGATTTAGAGCTTGAAAAAATGGTAGAGGTTATCAAGTCCAATCTCCTCATTTTACAGATAAGAAAACAGACTCAGATCAAAGAAGGAACTTGTTCATGCAGATACTTAGGGCGAGAACCAGGATTTTTAAGCAGGTCCTCTGACTCCAAGTCAAGCACCCTACATCTTTGATAGAGTGGAAAGACAATTAATTAGTCAAACAGCCAGAAGAGAACTGGTTTCAAATCCTGCTTCCCACGCTTAATAGTACTGGAAGAAACCCTATAATCTATTTTAGCTCCATTACCAGTTTTTGCAGATAGGAAAACTGAGACCCAGATCATATCTGCTTCCAGCAGATCTATATTTAAAACCATGATGAAAATAATAACATAGTCCATAAAGAGACAGTTTCAAATACAGGAAGACCCATGTTCAAGTCACACCTCTAAAATATATTAGATGTGTGAATCTAGCCAGATCAAGGTCCAATGTATGACATCTCTTCTTTACAAGTTCTTTGAAGTGAATTTCCCTAAATAAAAACACCCTTTTTTAAATCGAGTTAAGCATTAAAAAAATTAAACTAAAGTTATTTTTAAAGTTTGTTCTTAAAAAAGTAACTGCCTTGTTGGTGTAGTGGATAGAGCTCTGGCTCAAGAACTGAGAATTCTGTGTTTCAAGTCTCACTTTGGATACTGATGCATTATAAGTGTTTGTCGTCATGTGGGTGATCTATGCTCAAATATGCTTTATTTATTTTATCCTTAGCTCAACTTATTTGGATTAAGAGTGGCATAGATTTAGAGTGGGAATGACTTTGGAGCCCAAATTGTCATATCCTTTCATTTTACAGATTGGGAATCTAAAGGAGAGAGAGAGAGGTTAAGTTGCTTGCCCAGAGACTCATAGCTAGTAAGTATACAAGCCAAGATTTGAACTCAAGTCTTCTGACTCTAAATTCAGCAATTGTGCCACTTGGAATGAAAATTCAAATATATAAATGTATCCACATATGCACACATATAGACATACATACAATGCACAATGCATATTATATGTACAAATCTGCTTACCTGTATGTATGTATGTATATCTGTGGCTATAGATAATATTTCTATAAATATGAAAATCTAGGTATAACTCTATTTTTAGGTATTGTTGTTATTGTTGCTCACCATTTCAGTTGTGTGTAATTTTTTCATGACCCTATTTGGGGCTTTGTTGGCAAACATACTGGAGTGGTTTGCCTTTTCCGTCTCCAGCTTTATAAAGGAGGAAACTGAGGCAAACAGGGTTAAATGACTTGCCCTGGGTCACACAGCCAATAAGTGTCTGAGACTGAATTTGAACTCAGTTCTTGACTCCAGGCCAGGTACTCTATCCATTTTACCACCTGGCTTCCCAATATATGGGTATACATATTTATAAATATTGACATATTTAAATGAAAACTTCTATGATATTAAGTCTGCGGTCAGTACTTATGTATATTAGACCTTTATCACATATATTTTCTACATTGGAATGGGGATAATTTGAAATGCAATATGTCTTCCATATAATAATGTTATGTTTCTGATGCGTGTGAGTGTGTGTATTTTTGTGTTTGTATCCATATCCTTATAGAGAAGGCAAGAGTAGGAGATGGAGAGAATGTTGTGTGAAAGCTTTAGATGAGAAAAGTTGCTTATGTTGAAATAATAGACTAAGATCAGACCACAAGTGGGATGAACTTCCCCATCTATCAAGCAGTGAAAATAGGACATTTATTACATAGTTCAACCTCACTTTTTTATATTTATGCTGCAGTCCAAGGAGTATTTCCTATTGGAATGGAATTTCAAAGGCAGAGAAGGGAAGTTCAGGAATGTTTAAAGAAAAAATATTTTATTATTGAGTGACAGGCTGAATGCATGGATTAAGAAAATAACATGGTTTATTTCTTGGAGTTTTCTTTTCTTTTGGCTTTGCATAGTAATAAATGAGCTTAGGTATTATTTATTACATTTTGTCACTAACCATTCATTGAATAGCTTCCAGAACGTAAAAAGTAGTATATCTAATAAAATAAAAAAATGACTTTTTAATAACTTGGAAAATACCAAACACTGAAAGAATATCCCTTGTTTTTTTAAAACCTTTCTTTCCATCTTAGAATCAATACTGTGTATTGGTTCCAAGGCAGAAAAGTGGTAAGGGCTAAGCAGTGGGAATTAAGTGACTTGCCCAGGATCATGTACTTAGGATGTGTCTGAGATCAAGTCTGAACCTTGGACTCCCTGTCCCGGCTCCCTATCCACTGAGCCACCTAGCTGCTCCCAAGAAGGTTCAAAATATGGAAACAGATCTATTTATACTCTGGTCTGTGACAGAATAAAAGCTTGGGCTCTTCTGTTCATTGCTGTGGTTCACATGGAAACAAAAACCTTGTACTGATCATCTTCAGAAGTCCATTCATAAATAGAATTTGTTCCTTTCTCTCTAGGTCCCACTCTTCTAGCTGCCTCCATCATGCCCCCACTCTGGGCACTTTCTCTCCTCCCCATCCCTTTTCAGTTTTTTTTAGAATACTGTCATCTTTTATAATGTAAGCTTTTCAAGGGCGGGGACTATTTTCTTTTGTGCTTTTGCAAGTATCCCTTCCACATCAGAGTGGTTGGGGCACAGCACCCCCATGATAAGAAAAATTCACATAAAATTTTTGGCCCTTCTTTCATACTAGAGAAAAAGTATGGACTTTTCCTTTTCCTTTTGTCGGTTATTTATATATTTATGATATTAAAAGAGAAAATATGTTGATATTATGCAATACTATACATATATTTTTTATTATATGTATTTTTTCTGTGTCATCTGCTGGCCTTCATGTGTCATCTGTGACTTTTGCAAAACTCTTCTAAAATTCCCATTTAATTTCTTTGGCTGACTTGTGATATATCAAAACTGTAATGGGGAAAAGTGGTGATGTGGAAGGGATACCTGTATTTGTATTCTGTCCTCTCACCATAGTGCCTGACACACTGTAAACACTTGATAAATGCTTATTGAATGACTAATGGGAGACATGGGAATGTATCCATATAGGAATATTGTGTGCTCTTCCTCTCTCAGGGTTAAAAAGAAATCTTGTGATATTTCTTCCAAGTTATCTATGAAAACATACATATGGAGGTAGGTCTTGGAAAGCATATAAGCAATATCTTCCCCTTCCACATCAAAGATGCCATTTCCTTGGCTATGTTCAGAATAAAAATTAGCTGGTCAGAGCTATAACTCGGAATTCTTACACATGAAGAATTGAGGGGAAGACAAAGGAGACAATCAGAGGATCCAAAAAATGGATGCAGTTATTCCAAAAATGGGGAGAGAAAACTGCCCCTCAGTGTGACCTTCAGAAAGTTTGGCCATCATAGGAGTCAGGAGAGATGGGCTGTTCTAGGAGACAGACACCAGAATAATGGGAGTATGGGGACCATGGTCTGGTGCAACCAAATACTATGACAGCTTAGTGGAGAATATTGAGGCAAGTAATGGGGATGGTGTTTACCATAGTGAGAAAAATGTGTCTTCTTAAGAAAGAATCACTTACTCTTTACTCCTAACCTCAGTAAGGAAATTTAGCTCCAGATGTCAGCATCTTAGAAAAAAGCCCCAGAAGTAGTTTTTTCTCTGCTTCTGGTGTTTATCATTATTTTTTTCTCCTCTCTACTGCTGGCAGACAGAAAGCATATTCCAGGTCATCTAGATGGAGTATTGAACTAAATGGTCAAGCTAGAGGGCATTACTTTCCCAGAATCCCTGTGTGTTTAGTTTATGTTGCAATAAATTAAATATGATCTTTATTGTCATATAGATGTAAGGAAAGTGTAAAGAATGATATTAAGGTGTTTCATTATTATTTTCATTGATGCTGTTGTAATTGTGGTACAAGTTTTCCTGGTTCTGCCTACTTCATTCTCTATTAGTTTATATCTTCTAGTGCTTCTGTTTCCTCTTCATCATTTCTTATGTGTACTAATATTATAGTATATGCATATCATCTCCATTGTCCTTTTAAAAGTATTTTACATTATCTGTCAGTTTGTATTCTTGTAGCTTCTGAATGAATTTGACTATTCATATGTATATTTACTTAATTTATACTATTTTAATTATTATTTTAAAATATTTTATATGAATAAATAAAAAACCCAGTTATTTTGTACTAAGTGCTACTAGGCTAAGTGCTAAGGATATAAATATTTTAAAAGTCCTTATCCTCAGGGAACTTACATTCTAATCAAGGAAGATAACATAGATAGAGGAGGTGACCTGTGAGGGGAATTTTGCTCTTGGGAGGTGGAATGTAATGGAGGAAAGGTATACATAGATAGATAGTGATGGCTTACATGGATGTCTAGATGAGATGTGAAGAAAAAGCATGGTCTGCTGTCTTGGACTAACCAATAGACCTATACATTCTCAATTTTCTTTCCTTTTTTTTTTTTTTAAATAAAACCCTTACCTTCCATTTTAGAGTCAATATTGTGTATTGGCTCCAAGGCATAAGAGTGGTAAGGGCTAGGCAATGGGGGTCAAGTGACTTGCCCAGGGTCACACAGATGGGAAGTATCTGAGGTCAGATTTGAACCCTAGGACCTCCCATCTCTAGATCTGGCTCTCAATCCACTGAGCTACCCAGTTGCCCCTACACATTATCAATTTTCAATAAAATGGGTTGGATCTTAAGTCAGGTCCTCTGACAATGAGTGAATTAACTTTTATAAGGACTTGGCCTGGATTCTGGAAGAATGGAGGGGTAGGTCTCAGGTCTGGTGTGGTGATTTTGGATCCAGATGAAGAAGAATGAGTCAAGAACAGCAGGCAAATGATGAGATCTAGCTGGATGACATCTTGAATATCCAAGTTTCTCTTTCTGTGTGTAGTAACTAACATCAGCTTCTGTTTATTTGAGGTGTTTCTGGTCTTTTTTGGAATATATTCTCCTCACTTCTCTATCTAGAAAAGCATGCTTTACCATAAAGAAGAAAAAGTAGAGAAAAAAAGAGAAAAGAAGTTCAATAAAACTCAACACATCAACAGAATCTAAGCTTATATTCAGTGTTTGGCATTCATAGTATCATTCCCTTAACCTCCACTCTCCAACCTTTGCAAACAAGAACGAGAGGTACATTTTTCAGGATATTGTTGTAGTTTGTTGTAGTTGTACATGTTTTCTTGGTTCTGCATGCTTCAATCTGCAGCAGTTCATGTCTTCCAAAAGTTCTTTGATTTATTCTTGGACACAAGTTTCTTATGTTATATACTTATTTTATATTCAGATACAACAATTTGTTCAACAATTCATGAATGGCTATCCCAATACATTTTCAACTAGCCTAAGGTTATCCCATTATGCTGTGATTAGCTGCATCAGACCGATGACCTCTCCAAAGGGCAAGGGGACATTCACCTGTATGGCTAAGTTTATTTTGGTAACTTCAATCTTGTTGCTAATGTGCATAACTTCTCTTACCATTCAACTCAAAACTTATAAAATACTTTCTCTATTCAAAATTCTGTGTTAACCTCACATAGAAAGGAAAAAATGAATGTCTGTCCCTGTCCTTAAAGAGTTTATATTTTACTTCATCATTAGATCAGATTTGTAGTGAAATAAATGCAACAATATGCTTTGGATCACCTACTTGTTCTTTGTCTAACAGTTTGGTTTGGTACTCTTGACTGAATTGTACATTATATCTGATTAATCCTATTAAAGTGGTATTTGTCTGGATATTTCCAGAAGCAGGGATGAAGAATACCCTGGAAATAGCCTGTTTTCTATCATTAGGACTCTAAAGTTAATAACAAAAAAGTTCTTTTAAACCATCAAATTACATAATAATAAGCAATAACTCTTTATATATTAATTTAGGGTTTGTGAAATGATTTAGTTACATGATTTCATTAGACCTTTTTTTATTTTTATTTTTTTAACCTTTACCTTCTGTCTTGGAATTAATACTGTGTATTGGTTCCAAGGCAGAAGAGCAGTAAGGGCTAGGCAATGGGGGTTAAGTGACTTGCTCAGGGTCACATAGCTAGGACATAGGACCTCCTGTCTTTGGGCCTGACTCCTAATCCATTGAATCACCCAATGGCCCCCTAGACCTTTTTTTTTGGAAAAAAAAAGAAAAAGAAAAAACCCTTACTTTCTATCTTAGATTCAATACTGAATATCACTTCCAAGGCAGAAGAGTGGTAAGGACTAGGAAATTAGGGTTATGTGACTTGCCCAGGGACACACAGCTAAGAAGTATCTGAGGCCAGATTTGGACCCAAGACCTCCCGTCTCCAGATCCAACTCTCTATCCATTGAATCACCTAGCGGCCCCAATTTCATTAGATCTTGTCAATAACTTTAAAAAGTATATGCAATTGTAATTAATATCTTTATTTAACAGATGAGGTAGTAGGCTGATATATTCATTGCCTTTCACAGACATTCACTTAGCAAATAAATGTTTTAGGTAGGATTTAAGCTAAGTACAGAATGAATGGGACTAGTTGATGATCATAGTGTAGAGAAATATATTCAGGAGTAAAAAGGAGAGAGCAGAGAGGGAGAGAGAATTAATTCTTTATCTCAACCTTTGCTAAGGAAGGTATCATTTTGTAAATGCTTATTAAATGCTTACTATATGCAAGGCACAGTGTTTGATACTAGGCACATAATCTTATAGCAGGGCAAATAGGTAGATAAGTGACAATGATACAAGAGAGTATATGATACAAATAATGAGTATACAGGAGAGGTCCAGGTAATAGAGTAGAAAAATATTTTTAAACCCTTAACTTCTGTTTATTGGTTCCTAGGTAGAAGAGTGGTAAGGGTGGGCAATGGGGGTCAAGTGACCTGCCCAGGGTCACACAGCTGGGAAGTATCTGAGGCTGGATTTGAACCTAGGACCTCCCGTCTCTAGGCCTGACTCTCAATCCACTGAGCTACCCAGCTGCCCCCTATAGTAGAAATTTAAAGAGACAGAAGATCACTTTCATTGGAGCATGAGGATAGAGGAGGGATTAGGGAAAGCTTCATGAAAAAGGCAATATCTGATTTAGAATTTGAATGGAAGAATTTGATAGATAATGACTGGTAGCTATTGTGGATATGATGATGGTGATAGTTCTAGTCAAAGGATAGTATAATCAAAGGTTTGGAGATAGTAGAGAGAATTCCCAAAAGAAGAGATGGAGTTAGAGTTTGTTTTGAAAGTAGATTATTGCTGAGATATAAAGTAGTGTGATTATAAGCTGGAAAGATACTTTAGGTTGTAGAAACCTTTGAATGCCAATATCATGCATTTCCACACAATATTCAGTAGGACAGTGGGCAGTCACAGAATGCTTTTGAGTTAAAGAAGTGTTGATATCAGAGTTGTTCACTAGGAAGATGAACACATTGAAAAAAGGAGAGAATGGAAATAAGAGGCTAAACTTGGGTAACTATAAAAGGAATGGGAAAGAGGGATGCTAGTTTGAGATATTAAAGAGATTTCTATCCCCAGGCTGTTTTTTGAAATAAGAAGCCTAGACATAGTAAAAAAAAAATTAAACCCCTACCTTTTGTCTTAGAATCAATACTTTGTATTGGTTCCAAGGCAGAAGAGTGGTAAAGGCTAGGCAGTGAGAGTTGTGACTCACCCAGGATCACACAGCTATGAAGTGTCTGAGGTCAAATTAGAACTCAGGATATCCCATCTGTAGGCCTGGCTCTCAATCTCCTGAACCATCTAGCTGATCTCTATAGTAAATTAAAGTAGTAATAAGGTCTCATGCCTTGAAATCATATTAATAAACCAGATAAACACAAATCAGCAGGAAACAGATGGTTTCTATCCAACAGTTTTGAAGGAGCTTAATTGTAACTGCATAACTTTGGTCAAAGTATATAACCTGGCACTGTAGATAGTCACTGTCTGGTTCTCAATGGAACTTCTTTCTTAAAAGAGTTATCACAGAGACTTTGTGATTTGATGATTGGCGGGTCTCATGAGTATGCCAAAAAAAAAAAAAAGTAGGTGATTTCCAAGTGGTGACAATGACAACGATGATGATGATGATGATATTTGTCCAAATGATAATAAAATGATGCTTATGCAGATAGTTATCTAAATATTCAACTTATACTGGTTTAAAATCATTAAGAAATGTCTGTAAATCACAATCATAGTGATGTTCAAAAATATAGCATGATAATATTTTCATTGTTCTGTTCATTACTTTGAAAATTCTGGAAAGTTCTATCTAAGCAGAAACTGGATCTTTGATTTTCAAGTCAGTCTATCTGCATACAAGCCTCCAAGGTATAACTTGAGGATGGGCAGTAGGACAAAGATACTATATGTCAAAGAGAGACAGTGTACTTTTCAACTTCTAATTCAGATGGTCCTGAAAACTTCTCACTCTTTTTTACAGTTGAATAACTCAAATTCAAGCCTACAGATTTTGCTTACATAATTCTCTGTATTAGAAACAATATATGTCCTCCCACCACAAGCCCTGGTTACATTTACAAAGGAATTTCTATAATAAAGATGGTTCAAGTTGTGCTTAAATATTCTCTCAGAACACGGTGTTAATAAAAAGGCAAATTCTCTCCTATTAAAACTTTACTTTTGATATTCTTTTACGTACATTAGTAGAAAAGATATCATACTTACCCTAAAGGAATCTCTGCTTAGGGATAACAGAGACATGGCTATATTCATAATTTCAGTGCTTAGAGGCATCTGGGTACAGATAGTTATGTGTAGAATATTAGCAATCCTATAGATCCTAATACTTTAAGAAGGAATAGAATTATTTGTATGTTATTAGACAAAATATGTTAGCTAGCCTGGAACTATACAGGTACAATAGCTAGCTTTCCTTTTAGGAAAAAAAAATGAAAACTCTAGTCTCATCCACCTAATTTATTTTAAAGATCATTTTATTTTGGATGTGATTGAGGTAAGAAAAAATTAATGAAATTTGATCTCTCCTTTTCCATTTTGTCAGAGGAAAAGCTTCTTACAAACCTACTAGTTATTGAACAATAGGAAATGGAGGTGAGCCTAGGGGAAATGATTCTGACTCCCCAATTATTTTTTCCATTATTTAATACAAATGGTTCAATAAAAATGTACCAAAAGCATTAATTTCAGCATCCATGATCATTAAGGACTTGTGGCATGTCCATCAGATTAAAGGCGTGTATAAAATGCATTTTAAAGATAAAACATGTAAGACTGATCTTAGGTATAGGTAGAATTGTTGGTCACCTATGAGCCATGTTTTGTGGAATGCAAGATGCTCTATGGATTAAAAAGTCTCTTTCCTACTGATTTATGGTACTCAACTTGCCAGAATTAGCATTGTTTCTTAAAGATCTTGATGAGACTACCCATTTTGTTGGGTTAGTGCATTACATAAGAATCCATTTGACTTGGTAGATAGGGAGTTAAACTCAGAAGTCCTGGATACAAATTCTAACCCCTTACACTTTTGACTGTGGGACCATAGGCAAAAAAAATCTATCCTCTCTGAGTATGAGTCATGTCTCTGAGATTATTTACTAAGTGGTTAAGTAGAAAAAAATCAGGCCCCTCAAGTAATTAGATACATAAATGCATAGATTTTGGAGAGATAATAGAGAAATCTATGTAAACTAGATTTTGTTAAAAAAAAAACTACTGTGTGCCAGACACTATGCTAAGGAATATAAAGAAAGGCAAAAAAAAAAAAATAGCCCCTGATCTCAAGGAGCTCACAGTACAATGGGGAAGACAATATACAAACAACGATATGCAATCAAGATATACAGGGGATAAACAGAAGGAGGTCTCAGAGTGAAGATATTAATGTTAAGGAGGGAAAGAACTTGGGGAAAAGCCAGAGTTAATAGAGATAATGTAGTGAGGAGCTATTTAATTGGAAATTTTTTTGTGGATTGGCCAGATAAATGATGGATGAGATCTAGAAACTAGACAGAATTATTAGGGAAGGGCAAAAACGATGGTATAAAGTCTTAGTAATAGGTAAAGTCACCTATACATAAGTCCAATGTGTAATTGGATATGTTTTATCTTTTATTTATTTATTAAAAAAACCTTTTACCTTCTGCCTTGGAATCAATGCTGTTTATAGGTTCCAGGACTGAAGAGTGGCAAGGACTAGGCAATAAGGGTTAAGTGACTTGCTCAGGTTCAGATAGCTAGTAAATGAATGAGACTGGGTTTGAACTCAGGTCTTCCTGACTCCAGGCACAATGCTGTGATAATTAATAATAAAAGCTAATAATTATGTAGTGCTCACTATGGGGTAGGCACTGTACTACATGTTTTACAAATATTATTTCATTTGAGACTCACAACAACCTTGGGAGCTCAGTACTATTATTATCCCTGTTTTAAAGATGAGCAAACTGAGGCAAATGAAGGCTAAATGACTTGCTCAAGGTTACACAAATATAAAGTTTCTGTGGCTGGATTTGAATTCTGGTCTGCCTTACTTCAAGCCCAGCATTCCAACCATAATGCCATCTAACTGTCTGCTTTCATTAGGTGATATGATCTCCTCCATTTGGCAATTAAAGTACTTCATGACCTAATCTTAACCTATTTTTTCAATATCATTATGCTTGATTACTCTTCAGACATTTTTTAATCTAACAAAACTGACATTCTTATTATTTCTCAAACACAACTTTCCATTTCTTGTGTCAATGCCCTGTCATTGGTTTACTCCATGCCTAGAATGCAATTCTTTCTCATTTGTATCTTTTAACCCTCTAGTGTCCTTCAACACTCATGTGCCACCTTCTACAAGACAACTTTCTTGGTGTCCTCAAAATGAGAGTACCTTGAATTTGTTTTGTATATATTTATATAAATATACATGTGTATGTTGTCCCTCTGCCTTCTCCCTCAATGAATGTAAAATGAGGGATTGTTTAGTTCATATCTTTGTATCTCCAGTACCAAGCATACTGTCTGGCATATAGTGGGTGCTTTATAAATGTTTGATGGGGAAACTGAGGGCCACAGAATTTCAGGGACTTATAGAAGGCTACAAGGTTGTTATGGAAGTGCTTCACCTAGAACCCAAGTCTTCTCACTGCCAGACCCATGATGTTTTTACTTTACCATCATATAATAGGAAGATTCTGCTATCATTCTTTACTATAAAGTAGACTGTAGTCTACTATGGTTTTATTGTACTAAAACCAAGGGAATTTATCTGCTGAAGCACCAAAAGGACATTATATTACAAGAATGCTTAGCCTATTAGGTAATCTCATGGTTACAAGCACATGAGAATGAGGCCACAGTAGAGCTGTTATTTCTAAACACTATTTTTTCTTCTGTGGGAGGTAGTCTAGAATAAAAGATAAAGAGGTGACTTTAGTGTCAAGAAGTTTTGGATTCCAGTTCTGCCTCTGACATGTATAGCAAGTGCATATATCAAGACACCATGTGTAAATCACTTAATTTCTTAGTGTGCTCTAGGAAAATTTGAAGACTTCGAGTTATAGATGAATTACTGATTTGCAACATTGGAGAGAATTGCTATACCCACAGTAGCTCACTGCTTTAGAACCACCTTCATCCCTAAATGCTGCTAAAAAAAAAGAAGATCCACCTTCCTCAATGTGCATCCTAGGATAATAAATTTAGGGTTAGAGAAAAAAACTCTTTGTTGTGTCATTTTAAGTTGCATTTGACTCTTTATGACCACATTTGGGGTTTTCTTGGTAAAAGATAATGGAATTGTTTGCTATTTTCTTCTCTAGCTTATTTTACAAATGAGGAAATTGAGTTAAGTGATTTGCCCTGGGTCACACAGTAAGTGTTGTTTTGGAGGCTGAATTTGAACTCACAAAGATAAGCCTACCTGACTACAGGTCTATTCACTGTGCCACTTAACTGCCCCTGGAAAAATGTTTAGATGTCATAAGCATAATTCCTTTCACTTTTAAATGAGAAACTCATGACCATGGTAAGGTAAATGTCTTTCCCAGGGACACAGAGAGTCTCTGATGACAGATTTGAACTCAGATTTTCTCATCTCCAAATCTGCTTTTCTACCCATTATATCATGATGCCTCACATTATGATAAAGACATTTTTCAAAAGTGCATTCCCCACTGCCATACCAGTCTACTTCACTTTGCATATTTAGAGAAATTCTGAAAGCTTTGTAGACCATATTTTTATCAATCAAATGACATTTTAAAAGCACAAAGGACACTAATGATTTAAATCCAGCTATGAGTTCTTATGTAAAATAATGCATGTTTTTATAGTAGCCTTATTTACCCAGCAGTTTATAAGGTGCTGGTTTTCAGGGTTTTGCCTATTCGGATTCCTTAGTTGGGACCTAAATATTACCTAGGACAAAGATCATTATATTCATGGGCTAGAAAGGCATGAAAGAAGGGGTCTGGTGACTTCTTTTATACATATATATCTGCAATTGTGATGGCAAAAGTTCTACATATTCATTGTATGTCATGTAAAACTTCGTGCCTATCTTTTTCTAGCTCATAAATATTGCTGATTTGCATATGCTAGGCTGCAACAACATTCCACATAAACTTCTCTTCCCTGAAGAAACACAGCTCCCGTCAAAACAAGTCCTTAAAAATATTTACAAAGCTGTAATAAACAACACTCCTCAAAAGTACCATAAATAAAAAATCACCTCTTGAGGGGCAACACCAGTTTTATTTTCACTCATTAGGACATGTTTCTTTCCCACCACCAGTAAGTGATGTGGTCACCTTAACTCATGAAAATAAAGCTTGCTTTTTACCCTAAGAAATGATCTATTTCTCCTTCTCCACTTTTATTCAGATAGATAAAAATACAGTCTTTACATAAAACTGTTCCCTGGAGACAAGAAGATGTTTATATTTGGCTTTGTGAACCAGGATCTATAGTTAAGAAAATGAGAAATGTATGAGGACCAAATCATATTCCTGTCAGCAATAAATAGCCCCTTTAGCCACTTGACATTGATCAGATAGTTTTCTCCATTTAATAATTTGTGGAATTAGAAGTTCATTTACAAACTGTGTTGGAAGATTTGGGACTGGAACAGAAGAGAGTGTGTGACTAAATTGGAAGGGTTTAGCAAAATGTTGTCTATGGGTTTAGATCAGCTAAAGATACCCTCAGGCTATGGCTCACCAACTTTGATATATAATATTCATTACTTAGGAAATATGGATGCTCTTCATTTCTACTTAGAGCCACAAGGAGGAATTTTTGCATCCGGGACCAGCTATTACAAGGTCTATTTAAGTGGAGGGATATGAATTGTTCCCTCACTTAAGAAATGGACCAGATTTCTTCTCAAGGTAGGATGTCAAAGAGTGAGACATTGGCCAGTCAGTCAATAAAGGTATGACAAACACTGACAGGAGGTGACTGTAGGGGAGGTTGGTAAGGAGGCAGACCAGGAACAGAAAGCTTCCTATGAAGGATGAAGGACTACAAGTATTGTTAGCTGTCTCTAAACACAATATTTTGAAGGAAACCTTGGTCATTTTACCTTTTGTAGAGGTCTGCTCCTACTGTTACACAAATAGAAACATTTACATGAAAGTAAACCAATTTTGGAATAGTTGTAAGAATGAAGATGAAGAAATTAATGTTCAACACTGATGTGATAGATTTATAAGATTTAGAACTAGAAGAGACTGAAACCATCTACTTTCTAGTCTTTATGATACAGATGAAAGAACTCAGATTCAAAAAGTAAAATAAAATAAATAGCTAATGTTCATATAGTTCTTTAGAGTTCATAGATAGTATCTCATTTTATCCCCACAACAGTCCTGAGAGGCAGGTGCTATTATTAACTCCTTTTTACAGATTACAAAATAGAGGCAAACAAAAGTCATGTGACTTGCCTGGGTCACACAACAAGTACGTGTCTTGGGATTTGAAATTTTTAGGAGCTTACGTTATAATGGAGGACAGAGAATATATAAAAGAGTCATGGAGAGGAGATGGAAGGAGATGGAAGCCTTACAATGGAAGGCGGCTATAGGAACCAGAAAGGCATCAGGCAATAGGTAAGGCTAGAGTTAAATCTTGAAGAAATTTGAGGATTCTAAAAGCCAGAGTTGAGGAGGGAGAGCATCCCAGAGATGGGGGATAGTCAGGGCAAAGTCATAGAGCTAGAAAATGAAGCATCATGTGTGAGGAGCATTAGTAAGACAGTATGGGCTAACAGATTTTAAGTGTGCAGAGGAAGAGTAACATGCAAACATACTGGAAAGACAATACAAATGAATAAGTCATTCAAAATCTAAATTAACCCTAATACTACATAAAAGATTCTCAAAAAAAAAAAAAGACGGAAGGCAATGTAGAAAATTATTTTTACAGACAAATACCTAATACTGCCCAAACTAGGAAGAAAGAAAAAAAGAGAAAGGAAGTTATATATCAGTATAATTCTTGAATATATTTATGCACAGCATCTCAACTTTGGAACTGGAAAAAATAGAAAAGGGCCATGTTGTAGAGAGCTGTAGTTATCAAACAAAGGACTTTATATTTGATTCTAGATATAAAAGAGAGGCACTGAAGGACCAAACAAGGAAAACTGAAACTTACTAAGATTGACAGACTAATAATAATAGCTAACATTTATATAGCATTCGAAGGTTTGGGAAATGTTTTATAAATGTGGTCCCATTGAGTCTCATAATAGCACTGTGAAATAAGTATTGTAAAGCATTATTATACTCATTTTTACAAATGAGAAAACAGGTGTGGAGAAGCTAAGAAACTTTGATGTTTTACATAATTAATGTATCAGAATCAAGATTCAATCTCAAGTGTCTCCTGATTCTGGGTCCAGCACTCTATTCGTTGTCTTCTATCACTTTTCTGTGACATGCTGACTAGAGGGAACATGATATATTTATCATGGCCTTAGCAGTGAGTTCCAGAACATGGTGGATAATAAACTTTGCCTGAGATCCAGAATGCCATTAAAAATATTAAAAGAGTAACTTCTTTCTTCAAAAGGAACTTCTTATGAGTGAGTGATTTCTAGAGAGGAGTTTACTCACTCTTACACTACTAGCTTATTTTAACTGCTGATATTAATGAAAATTAAAATATTATCAATAATGATGTAGAAATTATATTAATATAATATAAAGGTACTAAAATGCAGGTCTGATGATATCACTTCCTATTCAGTAAATTCAAATGGTTCCCTATTACCTTCAAGATCAAATATAAAATCCTCTGTTTGGCTTCAAAGCCTTATTAACCTTGTTCCTTCTTAACTTCGCAGTCTATTTATACCTCACCCACTTCCATACTCTGTGATTCAGTGACACTATCATCCTTTGTTTTCCTCAAATAAGACTGCATCTTCTGACTGACCATTTTCAGTGATCATCCTCCATTTCTGGAATTCTCTCCTTCCTTATTTCTACTTCCTAGCTTCCCTGCCTTCCCTTAAGTTTCATCTGAAGTCCTACCTTTTCCAAGAGATTTTTCCAGTGCTCCTTAATCTTAGTTCCTCTTCTAACATTATCTCCAATTATATATATATATATATATATATATATATGTATATATGTGTGTGTATGTATATACATATATACATATATTTTAAAATGTATTTGTATATAGTTGCCTATATATTGTCTTCCCCATTAGGCTGTGAGTTCCTTATGGTCAGGGACTGCTTATTTATTTTTACCTTTCTTTGTACCGTCACCGTTTAGCATAATGTCTGTTTCATAGTAGCTACATAATAAATGTTAGTTAATCAAGTTTACTGTTAAATGATATTGAAGATTTATTTAAAGATAAATTCTTAATTCTGTAAAAAGGTAGATAAGAATTAAATTTATGTTCAATTTAATGAAAAATGCACCTATCAAGGGAATACAATGTACAAGATATTGAGCTTGGCACTGGAAGATAAAAAACTCCAACAAAACAACCCCTACTCTCAAGAAAATTACATTCTCTTGGAAAGTGTCAAATGCCAGATATGTTGACTTTGTTTTCAGCTTTATTCATATGTGAATGGCCACAGGTGGTTTTTTTTAAATAAATGGATAGTTTATCTTTTAGTGTGAAGATAAAAAATAGGGAAAACTTTCTCTCATCCACCCAATAAATGCAGAAGTTCTAATGACATGTAAACTAGGCTTTAGTGACAACATTCCATATGATTTCTGAGAATATCCTCTGTTGTCTTCTCACTTCAGTACAGTAGAAAGCTGCTTTATAGGCAGAGGACCTAGGCTTGTCTTGGCCAAGTTAATCTCTCTGGATCTCACATTGCTCATTTGTTAAATGGAAAAATTGTACTATGTGGCCTTGAAAGTCCATTAAAACTCTAGATGTATTATTTAAATCTCTCTCTTTTTAAAAAAATGTGGTAGCTAATAACATGTCCACCCAAGTGGATTCATATGAGTCTTTTCTCTAATAGTCTTTGTATGAAATATTATTCTGAGTTTAATTCAGAGGAAACATTATGCTTTCCAGATACTAGGAGGAGGGGAAGTCAACATGAATGAAAAATTAAAAATATAAATATTTAAGGAAAAAAACCCACTTTCATGGCTTCTTGATATGAGTTGGATAAGGAAGCTGAATCTAGGGAATGTTAAAAACTAAGGTAGATTTTCTTCTAATCTTGTTAAGCTAACTTGATCCTTCATAAAGAGAGATGGATAATTTTTAACAGCTCTTCTTGGCTGTGCTTTGAAAAGGAATAAACAATATTTTAGCAATAAGCTAATATTGAAAGACTAATTTCACTTGAAATGATTTCTTTTATCTGAAGAATTAGACTTTGTGAGGATACAATCCATCCATTGAAACATTGAAGTTATTAAGTAGTGGAACAAAACAATGCTACCATTATATAGTGTTCAGATTTGACAGATGAGAGTTGATTCTCTTAGCAAACATGTACTTTGACAAGACTTGCCTGTCAACTTGCAAGTACAGCTTAATGAATGAACACAGCATAACATCATATTGGCTATGAAAGCTTCAAGAAACTAACATCTTGGACCAAAAAATACATATCCTTGTGGATAAGATGGGGAAAATCTGATGGTAGTGCCATTTGGTGGAGTCACAGCTGGTCAAACGTGGTTGATTATGGAGGATTAGATAACAAATTGATGGTGACCTTAAAAAAATTAACATCATAGCAGTTCACGTATAACATTGTTGCTTAACAGCAAACCCCCTAGTATCATCATAGATGCTCGTTGATTGAGGAATAATTAAAAATTGTGATAAATAAATGACATTGCAGATGATTGTGCTTCAAGTAACGTTCAACATGATGAAACCTGAGAAGCATGGAAGGAAGCACTTATTGAACTTAGGTCAAGTGAAGTAAGAGGCAGGAAAACAATCTACAGAATGACTCTGACAATTTTAATGGAAAGAAAAATTGCCACAAAACAATTGAATGGAAGGAAAAAATAAGCATTTATTAAGTGTCTACTATGTGCCAAATACTGTACTAAGCATTTTAAAAATATCTCAGTTGACACAATCACACAGTGAGGTTATTCTCATTTAACATTTGAGAAAACTGAGGCAGGCTGAAGTTAAAAAGTGATTTGTCTAAGATCACATAAGTAGTAAGTATCTGAGATAGGATTTAAAATGAAGTCTTCCTTACTCCAGGCTGAGAACCTTATCCATTGCCACCTAGAAGTTCCTGAATGTTGTGAAACTATAAAAAAAAACAAATCTGGCCCCAAAGAAGAGATTTGAGAATGTACTCCTGCTTCTTTGCAGAGTTGGTGACCCAAGGATATGGAACATTGTGCATAACACCAGATTTATTATATATTAATTTTCACTGAATTTTGTTCCCTTTGTCTAAAAAACAAAACACCTGTTAAAAATGAGATTTTTTTCTTTTTCTGGTAGAGAGTTGTGGGAGGGTTAATACAAGGTTCATCTTTAACATAGGATTAAAGGTACATGCTGTAAAAAGTCTACTTTAATAAAACAAATCTGGATGACCTAATAGGAAGCAATAGCTAAGTTATATTTTAAAAGACTAATTTCTCCCAGAAGAATGAAGTTAGATAAATCTATATGAAGAATTTTTCAAACTGAAAAGAACTTCTTCATTTTTTGTAAAGAAGAAAACTGGTGTCTCAGAATGGCAAAATAAGTCTAGTTCACATAGTTAATTAGTGGATGATTCAGTCAGTCAATAAGGTACTAGATGGCTCTATACAAAGATCAAATTGTTTGGTTCCTAGATATATAGACAAAAAGATTAGATGTTATGCAGTCTAGTGTACATGCATGTCTTGTTTATGTATTCATGACTGGTTAGTTAATCTGAAAGCACTTACATGTTGAATAAATTTTTGGAACCTCCTCACTAAATTGCATATGGTAATACATTTCTGCTCAACAGCTAAAAGAATGAAGACTGATGTGCTTGATTTTTTGGTGCATGACAATTTATAGAAATCAAAAGCTATGTGATGGTTGACTGATGTATACACTAACACTTTGTGAAAATGCCTTGAAGATTCCATCACGTTTCTTCTTGCGCTTTCCTCCGTAATGAAGGCGGACATGTTTCATTACAAATATTATGTCTGTCGGCACAAACATTGGTTTGGGTCATACCATTCATCTCCTTCCTACTGCATTTTGACCTAGTCATTACTGAAAACCATATACTTATGTTATTTCTTCATTGTGACTTAATACCAACTGTAGGAAATGGTCCAGCAGCTTACCTATGTCTCTGACATATTCAATGCTTTCCTCCAAGAGATGCTTGAGGGCACTAACAGATAGCATTATATAGCATCATCCATCTCATGGGAATTCACTTGTGAATTGTATTGAGATAGTGTTGGTTTTAAAAAAAAGAACAACAATATTCTTGTATTCTCATACTGAGGGCCGAGGGACAAAAAAAAAATCATTGTACTATCTTAATTTTATATATGAAGAAACTGAGATCTTATATGGATGAATAATCCCCCAAACCAGAGAATTTTAACAACAAACCTTTTTAACCTTTTTCAAAAACTAAGGTCAACATAATGTCCTTTATAACAGAGATTCCCAACCATTTATGGCTCTAGTTCTCTTTGACATTTAATAGATTTTCCTATAGTCCTTATTCAATATAAATATCTAGAGTTTACCATGAATAGGTACATAGGAAATGAAAATAAATTACATTTTCATAAAGGGATTACATTTTCATAAAGGTATCTTTAGTGAGTACATAAAATATTAGTTCTTTTATTAGGAGGGGAAAGAAGTATCTCAGGTTAAAAATCTGTAATTTATAATATGATTTATTTCCAGTGGAATTCCAGTATAATAAAGAACATAGACTCCCAATCTCATTTGTTGACACATTTTCATATTCATCAAGTTTTTAGGGAAGATCACAAATATTGTGATTTTACATAGTAAATTAAGATCTTGGCTCCGAGTATACCTTTTCATGTTATTATTTTAGATAAATACTTTAATATCCCAAACCATATGGTGTTTACTCTTTCACCCATAAGCTATTCTTCCAAAAATGATTTCACTGAGGTGAAATATCACTGGATATTCATCAAGACTTTTAATTTCTTTATTTCACCTCCTTCCATTCTTTCCCCTGCCTATTTTTCTCTTTGCCAATAGCATATCATCTATTTACCAAAGATGAATAAAATTTATATCAAGTTATTAGCACAAAAATATAGATTTCAAATATTTTAACTATTCAGGCACCTCCTAGGGAAACTAATTTTGATGAAAAAATGTGGTGTTCATGTTTCTTTTTCCCCTCCTACAAAAATCCTACTCCAATATCTCATGGCTTGGAAATGTCTCTGAGATCTTAAGGGCAGTATCAGCATAGTGGATATTTCTTCAGGTTCAAAGATGTTGGATTTGCTTTACTGCGTAGTACTGACAGCAGACTGGATCTGTTCTCTGAGAACTAACCTCAACAATCATGGAGAGTATTATCTTTAGTAGGATGGCCTATGGGTGATGAATTCTTTGGCCATGGAAATAATAGGAGAGTTAATTTTTTTGTGTGGATATATGTATTTATAGGCTATACATATTATTCCAATGCTTTATTATGGAGTGAAATTGGAGTTGCCTTGAGGGTAAGTAGGCCTTATATTGCTTGGAAATTTATATATACATATATTGTGGATTTTAAAATTAATATTCGGTATCTCCAAAATATAATATTTGTAAAGTTTTATTAATAATTAACTAGAGAGTTAGAGAACACAGGGAATGTTCACCACTTAATCCACGTGAAAGAGAGAGTGTGAAAGAGTGAACCCAAATTATATACAGACTATGTAAGGACGCTTATGTAGGAAAGGCAAAAGGAATTGTGGGTAACAAGGAAGTTTGGGTAATATAGTTTGAGGGATTTAAATAATTCTAACTATACAATATATAGATAGATATAGATAAATACACACACATACACACAAATGTGGCTATGTAGAACATAATATAAACACATATATTTGAATTTATTTTTAAGATTACTAATTTTTAAAGCTAACATGTCACTGCTGCCCAATATAAAGTATTTAGGTTGACTTTTTCTGGCATGACGTGGACTTGGGCTATATAGATACTTAATTAATGACAATTATATTTCTATCTCTCCTCTACACTGAGAATGGGGATGAAGATAAGAATGTTTTAAAAAAAACTATGCCAAGAACTGGGCATTTCAAAAAATTAATGTAGTAGGAAATGATAATTGAATAACTATGTTTTAATATATCTTTATAAGTTTATATTCATATCTTTCTATGTATCTATCTATGCCAATAAACATTGTGCTACACAGTGCTAAATGTTGATATACAAAGAAAGGCAAAGTCCCTTAGTCCCTGCCTTCAAAGAGCTCACAGTTTTATAGAGGAGACAACATATAAAATGAAGCTCAAAAGTGGTGGAAGGATCATGTAACCATGTTAACTTTTCTAAAAAATAAAAATTATTAAATGGAAAAAAAATGTGGTGGAAGGGAGACTTTGGAGGCATAATGTAGTCCAGAGGATTGTAGCCAAGTAGGAAATTATGTAATGGCTCTTTTGGCACCCTCCTTAAATGGAGGATCTAAAAGGAACTCTCTCTGCCTTTCTGCTTTCCACTCTCTCTAGTCACAGAGAGGGAGGCGTCCTATGGCAAAGGTTATTGAGGAGATATGAGTTTCAGGGCTGATGTGCTACTGCAGGATGATGAGATTCTTGACATCTCTCTGTATGTCTTGGTATAGCCATCTTCTCTCCCAACACACTGTTTAATCAGTCTATCTGTCTAAACTCTTTGAGTCTCACTTTCCTTATCATTAAATTGAGACATCATAAAACCTTCAGTATCAACTTGGCAGGGATGTTGTGAGGATCAAATATTATAATGTATATGTAGCATCGTGTAAACCTGAAATCATCATGTTTCCGCTTCTGTTATGACACACTAACTGTGCAGAAGATAGATACATGCTAACTGGTTCTTCTCAAAGCTACAGAGTCAAAGCTGTGTTTTTAAACTTATTGTAGCTAGGGTACAATTGAGTAATATGTTCCCCATCTATACTCTAGTCTTTTTACCTTTCACATTTTGGTACTTTACATTTGAAGGGCGTTTTGTAGGGAAATAAAAGAGTTTAATCATACTTGAGGAGGGATACTGTTAAAGTTAACCTAGCAAGGAAATACATTTTTTTTTTGTTAAAAGTCCTAGCTTTGGAGTGGGAGGACTTGGCTTCAAATTCTGTTGTCCTATTGACTGCATACGCAGATTTTAGGAGAATCTCTTAACTAATTAGTTTCCTCATCTAAAAAATTAATATGTCAGATTACATGACATCTAAGGTCTTTTTAAGTTTTAAAACTTTGAACTGCAGGCAGGTGGTACTCAAATATTTTGATAAATAATTACATACAATCTACCCACTAGGACCTGACTAGACCCATGCTTACAATCGCTACTCTGGGAAAATCTGAGGATTTCTATGTTCATCTGTGTCCTGAGATTATTATAGAGAGAGACTATATTTCTATACAGAAGCTAGTTATAATGCTCCTAGTAACCAATGATAAAACCTTAATGAAACATATGCAAGATTTCTTAATGTCCTTGCTTTATTTAAGCCTAAGACATTTGATCAAATTGCAAAGTTATTGAAGGGATGTTGCTAATTAAAACTTTCTGTCATTCATTGTTTTAAATTTTATAAATAGAATCAATAACATAGGTAAATCTTTGCATCTTTTATTGCAAAATTACACTATCTGTCTGTCTGTCTCTCTCATTTCAATTTAAAGGAATTATTTGGACATTCTATGACATATGTTCTGGGTTTTATGGGAACTTACATAAGTTAGTTTCCACATGTGGTGGAAGAATGATTCATAGACAAGTGGATTATTTCCTTCAGAAGCTCCTGACTTCAATGATATTACCTCACTTTTCTTCAAGTACTCTGCAACTCAGGTTTCTTTTTGATCTTTGTCCAAATGAGGGAAAATTCTTTTCCCACTAATGTTAATTTGAATTCTGAGATGTGTAGCAATTATTTTAATATCACTGCTTTCTTATAACTGAAGTGGGAAACTAAGTTATCGGAGTGAACATGTCCATTATAGAGACCTTCTAAATGTAAGAGATTCATGAGTAGGACTTCATGGTTACTGTTTAAATCTTCTTTCTATCTCTGCTCTATGTAGAGTTATTATTTGTAAGTCATGGGTAATGAATATACAGATTTCTCAAACTTAATATGAGAAATCAAGATGATATTTTATTAATAATTTTTATATTTCTAGTTAATAGAACATTCAAGTCAATTCAATCAACATTTATTATATACAACCAAAGCACTATGCTTTATTGTATTCAAAGTATTAAAAATGATATGTGACAATTGTATGCTACTCTCAAGGATTTTACAATATGACTGCGGGGGTAAGGGAGAGGAAAGAATAAGTATAAGTTACACGCATCATTATAATGTAAGGGATAATATGATAAGCCCAGAGTCTAGACAAAGGAAGAGTTCGCTTTTGATCTTGTATACTTTTTTTTGGACACAGTTGTTTGTATGTTGGCTCCTCCAATAGACCATGAGTTCCTTGAGAGCAAGGATTGTTTTTTATTTTCTTTGTATCAGGGGAAAGATGACACCTAAGCTCTGAAGGAAGAGAGGGTTTTCAGGATCCAGGGATAGATGCTAGGATTATCTCTTACAGAAACCTAAAATAGCGTGGTTCATAGCAGAGAGAATAGGATGGAAATGTTGTAAAGTGAGGATGGTGATTAGTGCCCTTTAGTTGAGTTATAGAATATATGAATGTAAACTCAGTAGAATATAACTTTTTTGAGAATTGGAACCCTTTTTCATTTCATTTGTATCCCTAGCACATATCTCTGGCACATAATTGAAATTTATTAATTCCTGTCAACGTAAATTGAATAAAGGAGAGTTATATGTGACTAAAACATGTGGAAACATTCATTTTTGTATTTTTAAGTGATCATATCAGAATACAAATAGACTTTGGATCCATAAAGTCAGAGATGGCATACCAACTTCCCATATATCCCCAAAGAGCTATATACATATATTGAGAGTTAATCCCCATTTGTTGATCTCTAGGACAAAGACATGGTATGTATATTTTTTTCAGGTGGAAGCAATAGTACCTATAGGCTATGAAATACTAAGTAATGAGTTGGTGTGATTCAAGTTTGACCATGATTTTTAAGGTAAATCACTCAGTCCTGAAAGTGACAGAATTGGAACTCAAATCCTGTTCTCTAAATGTTTTCTAGTCTTCCTAACATTGGACAAGCCATTTAATCCCTTTGTATCTCCATTTTCACATCTATTAAACAAAGGGTTTGGACTTGATAATCTAGTCCATTCCATCTTTGATCATCTCTGACCTATGAATCTGTCCTTTTATAACCTCACAAGATAACACTTAAGTCAGAGAGTCAATGCTTGTGTATTTTCCTTAGTCCATCATATATCCTAATTTACCAGTGTCTCTATATCAAATATATCACCAAATTTTTAGAATTTAAAAATCTTTTCCGGTATAAGGCCTTAATGAATAATATGTGTATCATATTTTTAGCAGATGAGCTGTTATTAGCTGAATGCATTTGCAATTAAACCAGATGGGAAACTTGCATGCTGAGACAATATTTTCAAAAATTGTTCCTATCAGCAAGTTGTGAATTTTCTTAGTAAAAGGAACTGGATTAATGCTATGCCAGGTCCTGAATATGGTAATATCTCTACCATTTACTTAGTTATGATATCCTTGGTCAAGAATCTTCACCTTTGTGACCTTAGTTGCCTCTTCTGCCAAATAGGGATATTAACCTTTTAATGTTGGAGGTTGAATTAGATGATTATCATTTATAGATTTAGAACCTGAAGGGATACCAAGGATCATCTAGACCAATTTCTTCATTTTTTTCAAATGAAAAACCAAAGTTCAGAGGCAAAGGATCTTGTTTAATGCCATAGAGGTAGTTTAGGGCAAATATAGGATATGAATGAACACAGGACATCTGACACATGAATTCTTTCTTTTTACTATGCAGATCTAGTGAAGCTCCCTCCAGTTCTGATTCTGACCTTTTCTGAGATGTTTGATATAGAAAGAGAAAAAAAGGGTTGAGAAGAATTTAAAAATAATTTTTACCTTTAAAATTGTGTGTAACAGCATCTATGATTCCAAGAGATTCTAAGGCAATAACTATGGAAATAATCTGAAGTTTGACTTATATGACCCTGATTAATAAAACGAGCAATCCATGGGCAATACTTCAGATCCTCTGCTTTATTCTGTTGCTTCTCTGTTTGTGTACAATCACATTAAAGAACTGGGAGTTGACTATTGAAAACTTAGTTAAGAATTTTAAAAAATAGACTTACTCTTGCCTTTTTGAGCAAGGGTTTGCAAATATAAGAAGAAAACATATTCACTTTCCCTAAGAGAAAGAAAAGTGAACCATGCTTTGTTGAATAAATGCCTTTCCCCCTCTTATCCAAAATCAAACATTAATTGAATACCTGCTTTGCAAAAGGAAGTGAAATAAATTCTATTTATATTAAAAATATCAGCCTGGAGCAGCTATGTGACTCAATGCATAGAGGGCCAGCCCCGGAGTTGAGAGTTTAAAAATTGGCCTCAAGACACTTCCTAGCTATGTGATCCTTGGCAAGTCACTAAACTGTAGCTACTTAGCCTTTCCCACTCTTCTGCCTTGGAACCAATAATTGGTAAAGATTCCAAGATGGAAGGTAAGGATTTTAAATATATATATATATATACATATATATAATTATTTTTATTTTTACTATATATTATATCTATCTATATATAATCCAACTTTTTTCACTTCAATGTATATCTCTTAAGAAACTTCCTTCTCTTAGCTTACATGTCACTTCCTCTTTACTTTGTCTTGAATGTCTTCTTTCTTTATCTCCTCCACTTGATGGATTTCTTATTTTCCATAGAGGCTCTCAACTTAGGTACCATCTCTTCCTTGAAGACTTCCTTCATCCTCTTAGGTAAAAGTGGCATTTCCTTCCTCAAATTTCTCCAGAGCGTATTTTTTTGGGAGCATCCTTTTATTCTCTTCTCATTTAACTCATAATGCATATGTACACATACATATGCATATATATATATAATACACATGTATACATATGCATATACAAACACACATCATCTCTCTCTCTAGCTCATAAGTCTATGTATTAGAGATGCATATATTCAAGATATAGATATGCCTATCTTGAATATGTTTTTTACCTTGAATATATACATGCACTTATATATATACTATAATATATGTACATATAAATATATTTAAATAAAAAATTCCCTTATTGTAGGTTGTGAGAGGGAGTGTGGCATAGTGCCATAGTGAATTAGGAGCTGGCAGCTAAGTCAGGAACACCTAACTTCATGTCTCCTCCACTAACTGGTTGTGTAACCTAAGTAACTTAAATTCTCCATACCCCAGGGAAGTAAGTAAGTTAATCTCTCTCTCTCTGTCTCTCTCTGTCTCTCTCTGTCTCTCTCTCTCTGTCTCTCTCTCTCTGTCTCTCTGTCTCTCTCTCTCTCTCTCCCCGGTTCCAAATTCTCTCCCTTCCTCCTGTGCATCCCCTCCCTATTGAGAAAGCAAGCAATATGAGCCATAACTCCTCATTAGCCATATTGCAAAAACAAAAACAAAAATTAAAAACCCTCAAGAAAAATAAAGTGGAAAAATGTATTATGTTTCAGTCTGAACTCAGAATTCATCAGTTCTCTTTCTGGAGTTGTATAGTATTTTTCATCACATGTCCATTAGAATTGTCCCTGGATCATTGTTTTGATCAGAGTGGTTCAGTCATTCACATTTGATCAACACATAGTATTGTTCTTACCGTGCACAGTGTTCTTCTGGTTCTGCTTACTTCACTTTGTATCATTTCATATGAATTTTTCCAGGTTTTTCTAAAACCATGTCCTTTGTCATTTCTTAAAGCACCCAGGAAACTTTCTAGGATGACAAGGTGCTGGTCACTTTTCTGATATGCATTGAAGGAGTGAATTTCTTCACATGAGTACTCAAAATTGATTAAATCACAGTTTATAACTGAGGGTGTCAGAAGGTGAAGAAGTTGAGAGCAGGGATTTTATCTTTATATTTCCGCTGGCTAGTGCCATTCTTTACACATAGCAAGTGATTAATAAATGTCTGTCAAGTCAAAGTATTTTTTTTCTACGCAAGAAGATGCAAAGATGAACAAAAATAGGTCTTGTCCTGATGGGGCCAAATACTTCCATTACAAGTGGCTGATTGGATGTAAGCCACAGCCAGAGAGTTAAGCATTTTTCCCAGTCTCTAGCAAAGTGCTGATATCTTATTTGGATGTTTTCTTTTTATTGTAGTATTATACAAGGAAAGTGGTACTTAAAAAGCCATAATCAGTTGCTAAAGGCATTAGTTTTCTTTTACAGTTCAGGTGCAAGTGCAGGATGACTTGACAGACATTATATTCTTAAATGTTTCTGCCCATAAACAGGATGCATTTTTTTGGTTGTACTTGAGAAATGTAAAAAGAATATTCTTATCCTTTTTACTTAGTACATCATTCATCATATCTTATACAGTTCAGTTCAGTATCCTAACCATTTTCTATTAGGGAATGCAAGTGGGATTCAGATTTGATAACATAATAAATTCAAAATTCACAAAAGAAGAGTCCATTCTCAAGAGGAGATAGTTCTTCAAAGAGAACAAACCTATTTGACAATTTAATTATCTAGTTCCCCAAGCATGCTACATCATATACCCTCATGTATATAACCTGTTATACAGGTGTTTCCCTCCCTCCCTCTCACATCTCTCCCTCCATCCTTCCTGTCTTCCTTCCATCCTTCCTTCCTTCTTCTTTCCTTCATTCCATCTTCCCCTACCCCCACCTCTCTCTTTTTTCTTTCCTTTCTTTTTTCTTCTGTCCTTAAAATGAAAAAAATTATGGAAGGACTCTTAAAGCTCATGTTATCTAGCTCCTCATTTTACAGATGAGGAAATCAAGGCTCAGATTTACTAACTGACTTTGCCTGAGGTCACATTGCTAGTTAGTGCCAAAGCCAGGACTAAATTCCAGGATTCCTAATTCCCAAACTGGTGCTATACATCTAGAGTATTTGATTGTTTCATCTGGGAAAATTGAAAGTCTACTCCTTCAGGAACAGGCAATGATTTTCAACAAATGGACTGGAACCTGTGGTTCCATGGGCTAGTGACCTATGGTCATGCATACTGAGTAGGTCCAAGCTCATAACGACCCTTAGAAACCTCAGTATTTTATTTCTACACCCTCTTCCCATATGTCTACTCTGTTTATGTATGTGAGAGAGGTCCTGTTGAGTGTAGCTGATCTTTCCCAGCTGGGGCCTCTCCTCTTGCCCTGGCTCCTTCCTTTGAGGAGTAGTTGTTCCATACCTCATTTAGACTTAAAAAGTGGTGAAATCTCTGTCTGGGAAGTGGTCCTACCATAAGAACTATATACAATAGATGGTTTCTATATAAAGACTGTGAAGGATAAGAAAGCAAAAAGAAAAAACAGAACAACATGGAGCACATCACATCTGGACAGCCAAATGTGATCAGCATGAACCTTTATTCTTGTTCTTGGAATGAAATTGCTTCTGCAGCTTTCTTTTGCTCTCTGCAATGGCCAGAGTCCAGAGAGGCTAAAGTATTGTGCTGGAGACAAGGAAAGGTCTAAGTTTCTTAGAATCAGCTTTGTTCTTTCTCCTTGTGCCTAGCCTTTGATGGCTCACACTTTTCATCCAGAAACAAGTAATCATTTCCCAATGGCACTTAGCTCATTAGTCCTTTTGACAGTACTTACTGTATGTAATAGCAAGGATTTCTGTTGAATGTTGTAGATAAATGAAGATCTATTTTCTGGTAAGGGACAACCTATAATCCATAAAAAGTAAGGGTTTTATGGAGGGGGTATGGGTTTACTTCTGTGCATGTATTCTGGGAAAATTAAACAAACCCCCCAAAATCTCATTAAAAATACAAAATGTCACTTCCTAACAGGTAACTGGTATGATAATGAAATTAAATCTTCCCTGCCCATTCTTAATCTAACATTCCCACTTAATTCACAAATTGGGAGGTCTGTGACCCACGTGTGCTAGAGTGAGTGATGAATCAGAATTTACTGACTGCTTCCTGGGCAGACCTAAGAAAAGCGTCTGTTGTGACTGGACACATAAACTAAGAGGAAGGCACAGGAAGTGACACAAAAGAAGCCCCTTTAAAAGAGAATGACAACTTCCTGTAGCTCTCTTCTGGTTCATGACTTGGACCTGGAGGAGTACTGGACCTGGGACTCTGAGACCTTGGTGAGACTGTTCTTAAATCTTTCCCTTAGAACTACACATGGTGAGTGAAGAATGCTGACTACCTTAGTCTCCAGAGGGGTCTTGATTGGAAGAAGCCCTCATGACTAAACCCCTTGTTAATTTACTTTTAGGCTCTCTGGCTGGTCCTCTGGAGCCCTGCTGGAGTAAAGGCCAGACTTGAATGCAAATCTATTTCATTAAGTTATATCTCTTACTCTACCCTCTTCTCATCTCTCTACTTCCACTCTCTCTTATATTTTGTGAATAAATTACTAAAATAATTTTAGGAATTGGTATTTATTCAGTTCCTTGGTGACCACACCTTTAAATATTAATATAGCCAATCAAAAACCCACTTTTCTCTCTTATACTGGGACAGCTAGGTGGTGTATTGGATAGAGCACTGGGCCTGGAGTCAAGAAAACCTGAATTGAAATCTGGCTTCAGACATATCCTAGCTGTATGACTCTGGGCAAGTCACCTAACCCTCTTTACTTCAGTTTTAAAATGAGTTGGAGAAGAAAATGGCAAACTACTGTACTGTCTTCACCAAGAGAATTCCAAATGAAATCACAAATATTTGGAGACAATTGAAAAACAACCCAAACACCACAACAAAAAACATCAACAGGTGGCTAGTTCTGATAATCAAAACAGGTATTGTGGTTTCCTGTCTAGTAGAAATTTATGACGTTAATTTTATTTCATAAGATTTATAGGATTTTGAATCATAAATTTAGAGTTTGAAGAAACCTTAGAGTCAACAACATCTGAACTCCCTGTTTTGTGGAAGTAGAACTAAAGTCCAAAGACATGCAGGTAGTAAGTAGTGTGGTGTAGAGGAAAGATTATTGTATTTGGAGAGAGAACCAGGATTCAAAACCTGGTTTCATCATTGATTCATTGAGTGACCTTCTCTATTCTATAGATGAAGAAACTGAGAATCTAAGGTCCCCAGTTTCTGGTCTAGGCTTCTTTCCAAGGAGTTTATTGTTTTGAGTTCTCAGAAGTAAGGCACAGTTGTAAAGTTTAGTCTTATTAAAACAAGATGATGCTATAGAAGAAAACTTTCAGTGATCAAGTAGATATTTATTCTAGTTCTGACTATATTGCAATAGCCTTTTCTTATATTTTTTAAACCCTTACCTTCTATCTTAGAGTTGATTCCTAGATTTCATTCTAAGGCAGAAGAGTAGTGAGAGGTAGGCAATAGGGGTTAAGTGACTTGCCCAGGGTCATACAGCTAGGATATGTCTGAGGCCAAATTTGAACCCAGATCCACCCTATCCCAGCCCTGCTACTCTGTTCACTATGCTACTTAGCTGTCCCTATTCAATTTGCATCTTATACAGATCATCTCATCCATTAGAATGTGAGTTCCTTGAGAGCAAGGACTTTGTTGTATTTCTTTGATTTTTGAGCACTTGGTATATAGTGCCTGGCCCTTTCCGATTAACAAATGCTTGTTCACTGACTGACGCTAATATTTTTGTGACCTTGCCCAATTAATCTGTACTATTCCTGGCTTCCTCATCTTGAAGAATGAACATGTAATTATGCCTTTCTCTTTTTACATGATAGAACCTCTTCATTTTTTGGTTATATATGTCTCTGCTGCTACTCTACTTTGTTATTAAGATTTCTCAGTCTATTCACACCTATCACATGCATCTCCATTGTGTCCATTATGTGATCTGAAACTCTTATTTTTTAGATCCTATTATATTCTGTGACTCATAGCTCTAAAATATCATCAGAAATCTATTGATATTAAAAAAGTTGTGTCTTCATTTCATGGAAAAGCTAAAGTATTTTAAGTTGCTAAAATCCAATGATTCTAAAAAAAATATACACCAAACAAGACTTTTTGTTTAGGTTATCCAGAGTCATATTCTGGACATTCCTGACTCTTTTGGCTAATTGTGTCACTTTGGACTTCCCTTTGGATTTTTATATATGTCTCATTCCTCTCCAGACTGAACATTGGACTTTTTCATTCCTGCCCCAGAAACCTCTTCATCTCAGAAGCTTACTCCATTCCTCGAATTTATACCCTGGACATAGCCCCTGTTCCTGTGGCCCCTGACTCTAACTGGATAGCTCCTTTAAGGTAGAGGAGAGCCCAGATCAACCATATATCATTCCTCTCTAGGCTGTACTTAAGACTTTCCCCCCTTAATTCTCTCTACACCTGTGCCTTTATATCTTTCCCCCATTTTGTTTCCCTTAATGTGTTGGCTTCCCTCATTACAATGCAAAATAAAATTTCTTTATGCTTGTATTTGTATTTTCAGTACTTAGCACAGTGCCTAGCATATAATAAGCATTTAATAAATGCTATAAATATAATAAAATTTATTGACTTGCTTCAGATTGGCATTTGACATAAGTGTGAGAAGTTTTGAACTTGTAATTTCTTTAGAATGTCAGGCTAACTAAAAATTTTTTTAAACTGCAGGACAGGGCAGCTAGGTGGCTCAGTGGATTGAGAGCCAGGCCTAGAGATGGGAAGTCCTAGGTTCAAATTTGACCTCAGATTCTCCCTAGCTGTGTGACCCTGGGAAAGTGACTTAACCCCCCATTGCCTAGCCCTTACCACTGTCCTGCCTTGGAACCAATACAAAGTATTAACTCTAAGAAAGAAGGCAACAACAAAAAGCTTCAGGAAAAGTCTACATTAATGATTATATATGTCTTTAAAACGAAGAAGAGACAAGGCACACAGGGAGATGAAAACTCTTTCATAGACCAGATTCATGCTCTTCATAGTGTGGATAGTTTTTAATTCTCTATCAAAAGCCTTGGTTCTTACAAAAAAAAATTAGAATGTATTTGTAATATTTTTTAGATTCCAGGATGAATCCTAGTTGTTTTCCTTTTAGAGAGAAATTTTAAGTACTATTTCATTTTCATTTTGGGGGGTATTTTTTTTAGAGTCATGGCAGTACATTTTATGGAAATATTTTCAACAGAAAATTTTTTAGAGATCCTGTTTCTTTAAAAGAATGGACCTGTGGGAGTTGTCATAATTGGTTAGGTATGTAGCAATGCAAGGTCAGCCTGACCAGTAAGCAGAGAGGGTGGCTGCCAGTTTAGTATGATTTAAAAGGAATTCAAAGTCCTTTTACAAAATAAATCCTCCTCCATCTGACTCCCTGGTGCCCCAAATACCATCATTAGAGCTTTCTTCCTTTGGCATAAGCCAAACTTCCTTATTCCATGAAAAGACACTAATATACTTTGCTGAGGCATTTTTCTCATCACTTTCACTTATATCTTCTTAACAGTTAATTAATAAATTGATAAATTGATACACACTTATTAAATGCCTACTTAAATTAAGTAGCCAGGCATTGTGCTAGCTATTAAAAATACAAATACAAAGAACTACATGTCAATACTCTTAAGCAATTTACATTTTATTCAGCCTTATCAGTCATTCTTATCAGTTGTGAATAAGTTTATTAGATCTTTTGATTGTCAGTTTTAATAAAAAAAAGAATAAGTTTTGATAAGAGTAAGGAAGAAGGAAGGAGAAGAATTCCTGAGTCCATTGGGTGAAAAGGAAAGGTGCCAAAAGACCTGTATGAGTAAGAAATTAGGAAGGAGAAAAGAATGGGAATCCATTGGGTGTGTTGAAAAGGTGCCAAGAGGAAGTTGTACAAAGGTCTCCAGATATCTCTGCAAACTTGGGTAAAGGAAAATTGGAGTGTAGATAATGTTACTTTCAAGTAGATTGGACCTAAGTCTGTGGAAAATCTGGGAGATCTTTGTTTGAAACCAATATGAGAGTGATCTAGTATCAAATAGAAAGGATTTGATTCTCTTTCAATTTCTCAAGGGTTACCTAACAAAACAAAATCACTTATATTTGAAGATGGGAACTCAACAGGAGCTTGATCCAGGGAGATGTTCGGTTAGTCAATCAACAATAATTTATTAAGAACTATGTTAAGCAGTGAGGATAGGAAGAAAGGCAAAAATAGTTTCTGTCTTCAAAGAGCTCACATTTTAGTGGGAGTGATAGCATGTAAAGAAGATATAAAAATAATAATACAGAGTAGATGGAAAATAATTAATACCAACTATTATCAGCAATTTAAGGATCCAGAACAATTCCAAGGGACTCATGATAAAAAAGGTCATCCACTCTATATGAATGCAGATTGAAGCATATCATTCTTCATTTTATATTCCTCTATGATTTTTTTCTAATGTAAGCAATAAGCGTCTTCTTTCACATCATGATGAACATGGAAATATGTTTCGTGTGATAAGACATGTACAACATATATCATAATACTTGCCATCTTGAGGAGGGAAGGGGTGAAATGGAGGGAGAAAGCATGGATCACAACTTGTCAAAAATGATTGTAAAAATTGTATCAATGTGTAAAAAAATCAAACAAAAAAAAGAAAGAATCAATTCCTTCAGACATTTGTTTACAGATTTGGGTGGCTATAGTTAAAGTAGGCTAGGTACATTTGGTTTGTATTTTAGGGGTCTCAAAGGATATTTATGTGCTTTACAATCTTACTCTACTTGATGAAAGACAATGGCATAATTGGCTTTGAAATATAAAATAGAGTGTTGAGTGTGGGCTTTGGTAATGGTGACTGCTAAATTTAACTTCAATTTTTAATTTTTGTTTTTTCTCTCCTATGGGTGTAGCAGGAAAGGGACAGTTAGGTGTTGTTTTCTTCTCTGGTTTGGTTTTATTCAAAAGGAACACAGGTTAACATAATGCATATTTTTTATTATTTGCCATTACAGAAAATTGAAAAAGTCTTATTTTGTCCCAACTGTGGGAGTAGGTTGAATTCCTTTGTAAATAGACCTGTCTCTTAAATAAGCTGAAAGGGAAATTAGAAGTTAGCTTTCATAGTTCCCAGAAGGCAAAGGTCTTTAAATATGGGTTATGAATATCAGAATATTTTACTTCCTCTTAAATCATACCATATACTATGACACATCCTTATTTAATAAAATAAATTAGTTCCAAAGAATAAACATTTTTGGCATTGTTAATTTGCATTGGACCCATAATTTCTTTTTCTGATGTGGGCATAAATGAATTAGTCTTTGCAGAGCCTGCTCTTTAGTTTCTGTCCAATAACTGCAATTAAGTGGGTTTTTATATCAATTTTAAAGATGACAGAAAGGACAAGAATTATATTTGGGTCAGTGTGAGCAAAGGGAGAATTATAATTTCTTGTGGATTACAAAGGAAGGAATAGACATTTTTGCCAAAATTAATGAAAAACAAATATTACAGACGTTCAGGACCAACACCAGCCTGAGTTCTTATTATTTTTGAGATGATAGTGTGCCCTACGTAATAAATGGAGTCCTTTCCGTTAATTATGTATAACTGAGTTTTTATCAACTGTATTTCATTGAAATGTCTATGAAAGTACTAAGGACAGGTTCAAGAGCAAGAAAATCAAGAGCAAAAAAGGTCTTCTGTCATTTTCTTTGTTGTGGATAATTTAGTTTATTTCGGGTGTATTTTACTAATAGTTGCGTGGCCCAAGACACCAGTATCTAATTTATGTCCAAGAAAAATACATTGTTCCACCAATTGTGTCTATTCCATTGACTACAGGAAAATAAACATACCCTCAGCACCAGATGCTGCCAGAAGGATCAGGGCTAATGACTGTGGGTCTGTTTGTTTTTAATCATGTACATTTCATCAAGAAAAGTCCACTGGTAGGTATATATACACATATTTTATGAATCCTAAAATGATATTTTTAAATGATATTTTAAAGATGGTGAGGTATACATTTTGAATAATGTAAAACTCACCTAAGATTCAACTGTATATTTTATAATTTCTTGGAGGCTATTTGAATCTTAGCATTTTTTTTTTTTGGATAAACTGAATTCCAATGGGTAGACCTGAAATATACTCACAATGGGTGCTTATGGGGGCTGTCACAAAAATGCCTTAGGCATCCTTCCATAACAATATTGGAGAGAATTGCTATTCTAGCATTATAGGATTTTAGAGTGGCATAAGACCTTTGGGATTTTATGGTCTAGACTTCTCATTTTAAAGGTGAAGATATTGAGGCCAAGAGGGTTTTGACCGCCTTGCCCAAAGTCACATTGTTTAGTGTCAGGGACTTGAACATTTGTGTTTTGTAGTACTCAATGTGGCTTTTTCTTCTTGCTTGCTGTCCCCAGATATAGATGGATTCACTGGGTGGTTTGGCAAAGTCCAATATGGAGAAGGAAGTGACTAGAGCACAGGCTGTCCAGCTATAAGAATTCACCTTTCCGCCTCCCAAAAGTGGTGTGAAAATAAGTCTTAACTTTAGCAGTTGCAAGCTATTTTGCATTGGGATATGGCTTATTCTGCTATTCATACCCTTATATCCAATATGAATGGACTATGGCAAAATCCTTCTGATCCTGCTTAGTTACATATGCACTTTCAGGAAACTTCCATAAAGATTTTTTAAAAAATTCATTTATGAAT
Source organism: Gracilinanus agilis (assembly GCF_016433145.1). Classification (NCBI taxonomy): domain Eukaryota; kingdom Metazoa; phylum Chordata; class Mammalia; order Didelphimorphia; family Didelphidae; genus Gracilinanus; species Gracilinanus agilis. Next base: position 534,751,686 of record NC_058131.1, read on the forward strand.
TCTGTCCCTCTCCTCCTCACCTCTCTTTGACCTTCTGAGAAGGCAAAACCAAATAAATTCTATTATATGTACACATATATGTACATGTATATATATATACACAAATTCATACCTGTATATATATTTATACAAAGCAAGACAAATTTCCAGAATATCCATGTCATCAAATGTTTTTAAAGAAAGAAATAGAAGAAAATATGCTCCAATATGTACTCTTAGTCCCTCAGTCTTTTGTCTCCAGGTGGATGGCATGTTTTATCATGAGTCCTTTGGAACTGTGGTGAGTCATTGCATTGATAAGAATGACTAAGCCTTTCAAAGATGATTATCTTTACAATATCACTGTTACTTTGTAAATTGTTCTCCTGGTTCTTCTTATTTCATTTTGTATCAGTTCATGAAAACCAGTTTTTCTTTTTCTGAAACCATACTCCTCATCATTTCTTATAGTACTATAGCAATCCTTCAAATTTATTTATCATTGTTTTCTCAGTCATTCTCTAATAGTTGGGGATTCCTCAGTTTTCAATTCTTTGCCACCAAAAAAATGAGCTTTTATAAATATTTATATATATATATGGATCCTTTTCCTCTTTCTTTGATCTTTTTTGGAGTATAGACCTAGTAGTGATATCACTGAGTCAAAGAGTATAGTCCATTTAATAGCTTTTTATACTTAGATCTAAATTACTTTCCACAATGGTCAGACAAGTGTACAGTCACCAACAATGTATTCGAGAGCCTAATCCATGATGTCACCTGATATAGTTGTTATTTTCCATTTTTGAAAGCTTAGTCTGATGTGTGTGGGGTAGTACTTTAGATTTGTTTCATTGTGCAGTTCTTTAATTATTAGTCATTTGGATATTTTTTCATGCCTATTGACAGATTAGATTTCTTTCTCTAGAAATTCCTATTCGTCTCCCTTGACCTTTGACCATTTATCAATTGGAGAATGATTCTATTCTTATAAATTTGAGTCACTTTTTTATATATTCTAGAAATTAGATCATTATTAAAGAAATCTGCTTTGAGTTTTTTTTCAATTTCTTGCTTTTCTTTTAACTTTAGCTGCATTGATTTTGTTTGTGTAAGACCTTTAAATTTTATGTACTCAAAAATTATCCTTTTTTACCTCCTGCAAATTTCTCTCTCTTGTTTGGATATTGACTTCCCCTATCCTACTGTGTGACAGGCAATTTCTTCCATGCTCTAGTAATTTGCCAGTGATATTACCTTTATGTCTAAATCATGGATCCATTTCTAGCTTATCTGGCATATGATGAAATTTTTTTGGGTCTGTTTTCTGCCAGACCACTTTCTGGTTTCCCCAGAAGTTATTGTGAAATAATGAATCCTTGACCCAATAGCCGGGATCATTAAGTTTGTCAACCACTAGGTTATTGTGTTCATTTCCTTCTGTATATTGTGTACTTTCATCTATTCCACTGATCAACTACTCTATTACTTATCCAATAAAAAATTGTCTTGATGATTATACCTTTGTGGTATGATTGGACAGTACTTTACTTTTGCATTTTTTTCATTAATTACCTTGATATTATTGATATTTTGTCTCCAGATGAATTTTATTATGAATTTCCCCTAGATCTCAAAAGTGATTTTTTGATTTTTGGTAAATATGGCAATGATTAAATAAATTAATTTAGATATTATCGTACTATTTATTACATTAGGTTGGCCTACTCACAAGCAACTAATATTTCATCAATTCTTTAGATCCATCTTTATTCGAATGAGAATTTTTTTAACTTTCTTCAGTTATTTCTGGGTATATCTTGAAAGGCAGACTCCAAAGAGTTTTATACTGTTGGTAGTTATTTTGAAGGACATTTCTTTTTCTTTTAAAATTTTTACTTTTATTTTTTCAAATTGTTACCTGCCATCTTAGAATCAATACAAAGTATTGATTCCAAGTTACAAGAGTGTTAAGGGCAAGAAAATTTCCCAGTGTCACACAGCTAGGAAATGTTTGAAGCCAGATTTGAAAGTAGGACTTCTTATCTTCAGGCCTGGTTCTCTATTCATTGAGATACCTAGCTCTCCCCTGGGAATTTCTCCTTCCTGGACTTTATTTATAACAGAGAAAGGTTGATGATTTGTGTGGGTTTATTTTCTAATCTGTAACTTTGTTAAAGTTGTTGTTTCCTTTAGTTTTTCAGCTGACTCTAGGATTTTATCTTCAAAAAGGGATAGTTTGATTTCCATATTTCCTATACTCATTCCTTCTATTTTTTCCTTGTTTTTTTTTTTTTGCTAACTCTAGCATTTTTAGTTTAATATTGAAGAGTATTGGTGATAACGGTTATCTTTGTTTCACCCCTGACCTTACTACAAAAGTTTTTAGGTTATTCATAATACAGATAATGCTTCTTTTTGGTTTTAGATAGATACTATTTACAATTTCAAGGAAAGATGCATTCATTCCTAAGCTTTTTAGTGTTTTTTAGAGAAATGTGAGAGCTGTGTCAAAAGCATTTTCTGCATCTATTTAAATAATTGTATGATTTCTGTTTTATTTTATTATTGTCCCTTATTATATAGTCAGTTACCCTTATAATTTTACCAATACTGAATCAGTCCTGGCATTACTGGTATAAATTTAAGCCATTCATAGTGTAAGATTGTTGTGATATAGTGTTGTAATTTTCTAGAGTATTTTATTTAAAAATTTGCATCAATATTAATTAGGGAAATTGGTTTATAGTTTTCTTTATTTTGGCTCTCCTTGATTTAGGTGTTAAGTCCATATTTGTGAGATAAAAGGATTTGGTTTATTTTTTGAAATTTACAATTTTGTTCATCTATTCAAAATCTTTTTTTAATTTTCAGAATTTTTCTTTTATTAATTGGAAGTTTTAATTTGATTTTTTAGTTGCATGTTTAATTCATTGAACTGCTCTTTCTCTCTTTTGTTTATGTAAGTGTTTAGAGATATAAATTTTCTCCTACATATTGCTTTGGCTACATTCCACTAATATTGATAAATTGTGTCACTGCTATCATAATGTTTAATTAAATTAGTTTCTATGATTCTTTAGGATCACACTATTCAATTTCCAATAAAATTTTAATCTATACTTCAAAATTCTTTATTGAATGTTGTTTGAATTATTGAATACTAAAATTGTGTTTATTAAAAATGCATTTAATATGTTCTTAAATTAAATAATTTTATAAATAAAATAAATTTTATGAATAAATTAAATAAGTTTAATATATTCTGCTTTTGTTTGTAAGATTTCTATGCTTTAATATATGACAAATTTTTATGAAAGCACCATGTCCAGCTGAGAATAAATGAACTCTTCTTTTCCTATTCAATATTCTTCAGAGGTCTAGTATTATTAACTTTTCTAAAATTCTAACAATTTTCTTATTTTCTCTGTCTCATTTATTCTGTTTAAATTTATCTACATATAAGAAATTGAATTTAAGATCCCTTCCATTAGAGTTTTACTATATTTTCTCCTATTACTCATTCAAATTTTCCCTTAAGAATTTAGAAGCTATGCTGTTTTGTGCATATATTTTCAGTATTGATATTAATCCCTTGCCTATGGAACTTTTTAGTTCCTCTTTTTGTCCTTTAAATTAGGTCTATTTTTGCTTTTGTTTTGCCTATCGTCATCATTGCTCAACCCCTCTCCTGCTTTTTTTTTTTTTATCTGAAGCATAATAGATTTTTGCTCCAGGTCCTTATTTTAACTATATATATCTTTCTCTTTCAAGTATGTTTCTTGTAAAGAACACATTGTTGGATTCTGGTTTCTAATCCATTTTACTATCTTCCTCCATTTTATGGGTGTGTTCATCTTATTTACATTCATAGTCATGATTGCTATATAGGTATTTCCCTCCATTATATTTTCTTAAATGTATAATTCTCTTTCTAATTCTGCCCCCTTTTCAGGAAATTGTTTTGCTTCTTATCATTGCTTTCCTTAATCTTTCCTCCCTTTTAATTTCTTCCACCCTTTCTCTCAACTATCTTCTCTCCTACTTCCCTGTTGGGTAATATGAATTTCTCTGTCCATTTATGTGTGTGTGTGTATGTGTGTGTGTATGTGTGTGTGTGTGTGTGTGTGTGTGTGTGTGTGTGTGTGTGTGTGTGTATTATTTCTTCTTTGAATCAGTTCAGATGAGAGTAAGTTTCAGATCTTGTCCATTCCCCTTTATTACATCTAACATTGTACTCTTTCTTGTGAACTCCATTTATGTGAGATAATTTGTACATTCTTCCTGTCTCTTCCCTTCTCTCCCAGTGCATTCTTCTTCCTTATACTTCACTTCTTCTTTTGAGATCATACCAACATAATAGGATTATATTCAGACCGTTTCTCTAATTAGACTGCCTCTATGATGCCTGGTGATGAAGAAGTTCTGAGGGGTTACATATATCAGGCCCTCATATAAGAATGTAAACAATTTAACTTTATTTGTAGTTGTTGTTCAGTTGTTTAAGTCACATCCTAGTCTTTATGATATTATTTGAAATTTTCTTTGCAAGGATACTGCAATGTTCTGCTATTTCCTTCTCCAGCTGATTATGAGGAAAGTGAGGCAAAAAAGTGTTAAGTGACTTGCCCAAGATCACACATATATTTATATTTATATATCTGAGATCAGATTTGAACTGAAGTCTTCCTGATTTCAGGCCTAGCTTTCTACTCATTATACCACTTACATGATCTTTGTTTTGTCCCTTCAGATTTCTCAGTCACATTTATCTTTTCATGCTTCTGTTTTGTCCTATGTTTAAACATCAAATTTTTTATTTATTTTGTCTTTTCATGAGGAATGCTTTATAGTCCCTCGCCTCTTTCATTAAGTATCCATTTCCTACTATTAGGATTATAGTCAGATATCTTGAAATAATTGTTTTTGGTTGTAAGTCTATATCCTTTGCCTCCTGAAATATCATATGCCAAGTCCTTTGCTGCTTTATGATAGTAGATTCTAAATCTTGTGTGATCCTGACTTTAGCTTTATGCTACTTGAATTCTTTCTAACTATTTACAATATTTTCTTCTTGACTTTTAGAGTTCTGGTTTTTGCTGAAGACATATCTGGGAGTTTTCCTTTTTTCTTTTTTTATGAGATGACTGGTGAATTCTTTCAGTTTCTACTTTTTAATTTCCTTTATAACAAAATATCACATTTAGGCTCTCTTTGTTGTTGTTGTTTTTGTTTCTGTCTTTTTGATAGTCCAGTGATTCTCAGATTTATCTCTCCTCAATCTATATCCCAGGGAAATTGTTTTTCTAATTCTTCATATTTTATTCTATTTTTCCTGTCTTTTGACATTATTTTATTGTTTCTTGTTGTCTTATGGAGTCATTAGCTTCCATTTGTCCATTTCTAATTTTTAAGGAGTTATTTTCTTTAATGTTTTACACCATTTTTACAGAGTTGTTAATTTTCTTTTCATAATTTTCTTACATAACTCATTTCTTTGCTCACATTTCTTATACCACTCTTACTTGGTCTTCTATCACTCTTACAGGGTTTAAACATTTTTTGGGGGTTTCTTTTATCTCTTTAATTCTTCTAGGAATTCTTATTGAATGTATCTTATCTTGTATTTTTACTTTGAAGCTTTGAGTGTAGATATTTTCAAATCATTGTTTTCTTCTGTATTTATGTCTCATGCTTCCTAATCACTATAGTATCCTTTGATCACTGGGTTCTTTTCTGGCTTGCACATTCTTACAGTCTACTTCTTGACTTTGGATGTTATATCCATATTATGTCACTTTTGGAAGAAAGTGTCTAGTCTGAGCTTCTTTCGTTTTTATATCCTTCTGTTGCTTTCACACCTTATTAGGGGGCCTATAACTTTCCAGTGCTTCTAGACTTTTGTGATCTTGGGAGAGATCTCTTTCTTGTCCATTTTGAGCTCTGCAATTGTTTAACCCAAGATGGCTTGTGTAGTGAGTTTCAGTAGATTGCTACTGGACTCAGTTGCTGTTAGTCTGTTAGAAGGGATGTTGAGAGGGACTATACTTATGGTTCTCTTTTGTTCTTGATCTCCTGCCTTTGTTTATTCTACAGCTGGCTTAAGTGCAGGGCTAAAGACTAGAACTGAACTATAGTTCTAAGGCTTGGAGCCATACAATAAAGTTTTTGGATGTATTCCTTGCTTAGTACCCTGCTAGAGTCCTGCTCACTTACAAATGGACTTTTCTACTTTGAGCAGCTATTTCTCTCCCCACTGCAGTTGTGACCCATAACTGGATAATGGGTGAGAGAACTACCAAGTTGTACCAGTTCTTTATCCAGTGCTAGTTCAGGGGTCCCTGGTATATCTTTTTCCTGGTACTTTCTTCCCTATTGTTCAACTTCAGCACCCTTATAGTCCCCGAGTACTAGAATACTCCCTGACACTATTGCTGCCACCATTGCCACAATGATGTGATCCTGGCTAGCCTTTGCCTTAATGTCTGCAGACCTTTCTATTTATCTAGGCTGCCATGGCCAGGAAAAATGACACACTGTGACTTTTTCTTGTCTTTCTCAGTCAGAATTCAGTCTATGATATTTTTCCAGATTGTTATGGAGGGGTTGTGTTGGGGAGCTAAGTCAAAAATGCTACTTCTTACTCCTTCCTCAATTCTTCCTCCTTTCTGACTTGCATAAATATTGTTTACCTTTGCTTTGCCTTCTACATTATAAGTGGTGCTACTGAGGACTTTTAGCTCACTTCGATAGAATCCTGTGAGTTTAATCCTCCCATGGGCAATTAACTTTGTTCCTTCAAGTAGGTAAAAATGTTACCCTTAATCAACATGATCTGTTCTAAATATGTTACTTGAAATAGTAAGGCTTTTTAAAATTAAGAATTACCTATAATTTGGCTGGATATTAATTTTTTCAATTATATATAGAAAAAATATAAACATTTTAAAATCTTTACCTTCTGTCTAAGACAGAAGAGGGGTAAGGGCTAGGTGATGGGGGTTAAGTAACTTGCCCAAGGTCACATAGGAAGTGCCCGAGGTCAGATTTGAACCAAAGACCTCTGGGGAGTCTCTGGGCCTGCCTTTCAATTCACTGAGTCACATAGTTGCTCTTATAGAAACAAATATTGACAACTATCTTCTGATATTTTGTGATTCATATTCTCTACCTCTTTTCATCCTCCTCCAACCCTAAGGGAGTAAATAATCTGATATAGGTTATAATAGTGCTTTCATGTGACACATATTTCCATATTCCCCATGATATAAAAGGAGACACAATCATACATATACATATACATATATATATATATAAATATATATAAACTTATTAAGGAAATAAAGTGGAAGATGACATGCTTTGATTTTCAATCACATTTCAAAATTTCCTTTTTTGGATGTGGATAGCATTTTTTATCATGAGTTCCTTGATATTATTTTGGGACCTTGTTCTGCTGATAATAGTTTAGTGCTTCACAGTTGACCATTGAATACTCTTTCTGCTAATGTATATATACATTGTTCTCTTGGTTCTGCTCAGTCATTCCCCAAATATTTGACATCCTCTAATTCTAATTCTTTGCTACTACCAAAAGAGCTGCTAAAAATATTTTTGTGCAAGTAGGTCCTTTCCCACTATTTTTAATCTCTTTATCATACAGACCCAGTAGTGGTATTGCTAGGTGAAAGGGTATGTATGCATAGTTTTAGGGCCTTTTGGGTATGGTTCCATAATGCTCTCTAGAGTGATTATATCAGTTTACAGTTCCATCAGTAGTGTTATAGTATCTCAATTTTTCTACACCCTCCCACATTTATTATTTTCCTTTTTGGTCATGCTAGCCAATCTGTGTGTGGTGATGGTATGAAGTGGTATCTCAGACTTGTTTTAATTGGCTTTTATCTAATCAATAGTGATTTGGAGCATTTTTTCATATGACTATTGGTAGTTTTAATTTCTTCATCTGAGAAATGACTTCATATTGGTGGTAAATAGAAATGCTGATGATTTATGTGCTTGTATTTTGTATCCTTCATCTTTATTAAATATTACTTTTTCTATTAGTTTTTTTGTTGATTCTCTATGTAGACCATCATATAATCTGCAAAGAATTTTGTTTCCTTGTTGCCTATTCTAATTCAATAATGGGCATACTTGTTTCACCTTGAATCTTAATTGGGAGGATTCTAGTTTAGTCCTATTACAGATAATGTTTGCCAATGGTTTTAAATTGATACTATTTATCATTTTAAGGAAGGCTCTTTTTATTTCAACATTTTCAAACATTTTATAAGGAATAGGTATTGTATTTTGCCATAGGCTTTTTCTGCATCTATTGAGATTATTATATGGTTTCTGTTCATTTTGTTATTGATGTGGTCAATTATTCTGATAGTTTTCCTATATTGATCATCCCCGAATTCCTGGTATAAAACCCACCTGGTCATGACGTATGATACTTGTGATAAAACGCTATAATCTCCTTGCTAATATTTTACTTAATTATTTGCATCAATATTCATTAGAGATATTTGTCTATGGTTTTCTTTCTCTGTTTTAGCTCTTTCTGTTTTAGCTACCATATTTGTGTCATAAAAGGAAATTGGAAGAATTCATTCTTCCCTATTTGCCTATTTAGTTTAGAAAGTATTAGAGTTAATTATTCTTTGAATGTTTTGTAGAATTCAATTTTGAATACATCTGGCCCTGGAGTCCTTTTCTTAGGGAATTCTTTTATGGTTTGTTCAATTTCATTTTCTGTGATGGAGTTGTTTAAATGTTCTGTTTCCTCTTTTTTTTAATCTGGACAGTATATTTTTTGTAAATATTCATCTATTTCACTGATATTGTTATATTTAGTACCATAGATTTGGGCAAAATAACTGAATAATTGCTTTAATTTCATTGGTTGTGATTTCAGTCTTTTCATATTTGATACTTTTAATTTGGTTTTCTTTCTTTTTTTAAAAATCAAGTTAACCAATAGTTTATCTATTTTATTTTATTTTGTCATAAAACTGGTTCCTTGTCTTATTTCTTAGTTCAATGGTCTTCTTAATTTCAATTTTATTTATCCCTCCTTTGATTTTCAGGATTTCCAATTTGGTGTTTAATTGAGAATTTTTCCATTTGTTCTTTTTCTAGTTTTTTTTAATACCCATTTCATTGGTCTTCTCTTTTTTCTGTCTTACTAATATAAGGATTCAGGGATATAAATTTCCCCATAAGTATAGCTTTACTGCATCTCATAAATTCTGTTATGTTGTCTTTTTTTTGTTATTCTCTTTAATGAAATTGGTAATTATTTCTGATTTGTTCTCTGATCCATTCATTCTTTAGGATAAGATTATTTCCAATATTTCTAATAGTACTAAATTTAGTCTTTATGTTTTCTCCTTTGCCAACTGGCAGATTTTCTGTTAGTTTTTTTCATTTTACTTTTCTTCTTAGAGTCTGGAGTTTGTCTTTTTATAGTAAAGCATTATATGTAATACACAAGCCAAATATAAGGAATTTCCTCTAGATGGGGAGGTATTCCAGATAATTCTGCTTGTACATCATATCATTCTGACTGCTTCAAGTCCAAAATTTCCCTGAACCTCCTAAATATGATCTATAATCACTTGAAAATGTTTGGCCCCACTGTACAGAAAAAAAATGAGGGATAAAAAATGCTTATTATTCCATTGGGTGGACAAACTATGTAGTATTGGTCAATCAAGACATATACTTTGATCAGATATAGCATATGGACAACAGTTTATCAACAAAAGGAAATGGACAGCTTTTGTTGTGGAATTATAGCCAGAAATAATCAGGGGACAACCTCTGTATTCTATTGGTATACAAATATTTTAAAGAGATCTAGAGGAAGATTATCAGAATGTTAAGTGGACCCCAAATGAATGATTTTGGGGGAGAAATGGACAAGAGTAGGACAAAGTGAGAAGGGAAGAATAAGCTACAACTTGTACCACTGGAAAGTATATTCAACATTGATGAGGCCATAGGATTTTGGAGAAGTTAATATTAATTAGAAAACTAAGAAAGCACTTTAATTGTGTCTTAGAAATAAAGTTTAGTAACATTTGAGAAAATCAATAAATATAAAGTGCTATTTGTAAGAGGGCTTAAAGGCACATGTTCTTAATTTCTGGGGAAGACTTGGTGAATTGTGCCTTTAACTCAAAGGGAAATTTTGTAGATTTTCAAAACATCCTGTTCAAAAACTTCCATTGGATAACTATCATCAAATATGGGCTCAGAGCAGAGTTGTGCTGATAAATGTTTAACAACTGGTTTGGGGGAAAAACGTAGGCATGATATACTTTTAAGTTTAACCTTAAAATTATTAACATTTTCCATCACTTTCATAGGTTTAAATAATCAACAAATGATCTTAGCTTCCCACAGGACTTTATTATTAAGCTATATTACTGTTATTTGAATCTTAATATATCCAAAGCAAAATTTACTATAAAAAATTTTTACCTTGACAAAATCAAGTCTACTTTCAGACTTCCCCATTTCTAGCAATGGCACCTCCAAATCTCAAAACTTCAGAAAAATCTTTGACTTCTTTAATCATAGTCAATCTTGTCCGCTCCTCCTTGAAAATGTCTTCAGGGTGCATTTTTTACTTGCTCTCCATTCTTGTACTCTCACTCTAGTTCAAAGATTCTACCTGGAATTCTGCAGTGTCTGTCTCTCTGATCTACCTGTCTTCAGTTTTTCCTTACTCTATAGCATTGTATACACTACCACTAAACAAATCTTTATCATTTATTTTCTTTGACTCCTTTTCATAGGAAGCTCCAATGGATATCCATCAAACATAAACTTGAATCGATATCCGTCAAACTCATCAACTTGACATTTAGAGTTCTTTACAATTTAGTTTCGTTATACATACATATTCATACATATTCAGCCAAATTTTCTTTCCGTCTAATCTATGCTGAAGGTCAGCCATCTCCGTTTTCCTTGCCCTTGCAATGATCATGCTTGGAATACATGTCTCCTTATCCTTGATTCACAGAATCTCTCATTATTTTTGAAAATGCTCAGCTTTCATGTGAAGCTTTTCCTGATATTCCCGACTACTAGTGATCTCCTTGCCTAACTACCTTGTATTTACTTCATATGTATTCTGCATATGTTTATATGTGTAGATGTTGTCTTCCCTAGTAGTGTAAATTTCTTAAGAGTAAATAATACTTTTATTTTATTTTTACTTTTTAAACCCTTAACTTCTGTATATTGGCTCCTTGGTGGAAGAGTGGTAAGGGTGGGCAATGGGGGTCAAATGACTTGCCCAAGATCAGCTGGGAAGTGTCTGAGGCTGTAGTTGAACCTAGGATCTCCCTTCTCTAGGCCTGACTCTCAATCCACTGAGCCACCCAGCTGCCCCGTAAATAATACTTTTTTTGCCTCTGCCTTCTTATCACCAAGTGCAATGTTTGTCATATATTAGGCTTAAATGCTTTTTGGATTATTTGTTGATTAATGTGCAATCCTGGTTTTATAACATTATATTTTGAATATTAATGTTAGGCAGATGGGAGAAGAAAAGCAGTCATATTTGGGCTTCTTTTGTATTTATTTGTTCAATTTAATATCTATAGTGCATATGTTTTGGTGTGATACAGTTCAGTTTCTACCTGCCTTCTATTTTTCTTATAAATTTGCTTCATGATTGCTAATTTGGTATGAGATATAAGCTAAGTATCATTAAATAAATATAATAGATAATTTGTGTAATATTATGTATAGTTTAAATATACTGTATGTGTATAATAGTGTATGTAATAGAAATAAATATGATATAATATAAAATACAAACAAATAAATACATTGCTTTCCCTGTCTAATTCTGCTGATTATTTCCTACCTGTGGAAGACAAACTCATTTGAAGAGACATTTTCAAGAGTGACCACCATCTTAAACAATGGTCAAAGAGAAGAAGTTACTAGGAAAAATTTGGCTTCATTAAGAATAGATCACAATCATGATAAGGTTAATAAACTAATAGTCTAGAAAAAGGCTGGAAATATTAATCATCTACATTTTGATAAATTATATGACAAAGCCTTTGCTAATCGAATGGGTAAGATAAAGACATTTAGGATCAATGATAATATAGTATATTTGATTTAGAATTAGTTAAATGATATACCACAAAAAACAGTCGTTAATTGTTTCATGTTAACTTGGATCTATACTTGGCCCTATGCTGTTGAACATTTTTGTTAATGTCTTTGAATCTTTAAGAAATGTATAGATAATAAATAGCTAAGAGGAATAATTAATCAATTGTTGGCATTCAATATTCAAAATGATGTTGACGGATTGGGTCAAAAATTTGGGCCAAATTTAGCTAAATAAAAACTGATGAAGATAAATGTAAAATTTTATATAAGGGTTCATAAAATCCGACTTTACAGGTACAAGATAGGGGAAACAGGGCTAGATAACAATGGGTTCGATAAAGATTTGGTATTTAAATGACCTATAAAGCCTATGAGTGAAAAATAGGATTTAGTATCCAAAATAATTAATGTGACCTTGTGACAGATTAAAAGATATAATGTTCAGATTTAGGGAAGTGATATTCTAGTTGTACTCTACCCTGGTCAAGTCACATCTAGAGTAATATATTGTGTTATGGATAGCACATTTTAGGATTGACCCATAAAGCTTGTTATTATCCAGAAGAGGGAAACCAGAGTTGGTAGACAGTCACTCAGATAGTCAACAAATATTAAGTGCCTACTGTGTGTTCCACGTACTGTGGTAAGTGCTAAAGAAAAATTGTCCCTGACTTTAAGATCTTATATGGGTGCAGTTAGGTGACTCAGTGGGTTGAGAGCCAGATCTATAGATGGAAGGTCCTGGCACTTCCTAGCTTTGTGACCCTGGGCAAGTCACCTACCCCCCACTGCCTAACCCTTACCATTCTTCTGCCTTGGAACCAATACATAGTATTGATTCTAAGATGAAAGGTAAGAGTTTAAAAAAAAAAGAATCTTATACTGCTGAAAAATGGAGGTAGGTCATGACAGGAAGGGAAAGTACCCAAAGTCCGAAGTCCAAAGGAGTGAAGCCTCTATCCAAATGAGAAATGAAGACATGGCTAGCCTGGGTACCTTCATTAAATGGAAGTTTGGGAAGGAGTTTTCTTTTCCACCCTCCACTTAAAGGAGTATCAGAATGGAAAGGTACTGATGAGATATGAAGGCTAATGCTGAAACAATCTTGAATGATGATGAGTTTTCATGAGGCCATAATCAAGTTCAAAGGAATGCAACTAGATGGGAAAATGACATCAAAATCATGCTTAGTTAATATGAAGGAAATGGGGATATCTAGCCTAGAATGCAGAAGACTTATTTATTGCCTTTTAAGTATTTAAAGGGTTTTCACATGGAAAATAAAATTGAGATTTAGCCCTGGAGGGCAAAACTAGGAGCAATGAGGTGAAAATGCAAAGTGGAGAATTTAGGCTTGTTTTAAAGAAGAGAATCTTGAGAATAAGAATCATCCTAACATGGAATGGGTTTTCTTTGGAAGTCATGAAACCATCCTCTTTTCTTATTGTTAGTTTTTGAACAAAGTTGGATGATCAGTGGTCAGACTTATAATGGTCTATTTCGGGGTATGGGATGCACTAGTGACCTTTGAGGACCCTTCTAGTAGTTAGACTCTAATTTTTGGTGGAGGTACCAATCGTTAAATTCAGTGGTTTGGATACTTGCCCAATTAAACATCTTGACAAGTGTGAAGTCCTTGAGGATTTCATTTAACAGGATTATTGACACATATTCTCTCTAAGCAGTATCAGAGACTGTTGATTTTTTTTAAAGGACATTGGAACCTCATTTCCCCTCTCCCCTTAACTCTGGTAGATGAATTCTAGAGCTTGGCATATTAGTCAATTTCCTGTTTTAAAGGGATGCTTGGTCTTTCTGAGCTCTGTACTTATGTTCTTGATAAGCTCTTTTATAATTTTCAATTGTCTTGCAGATTTCAAGGATCACAGAACAAGTCTCAATAGATTTATTTTTATGAGTGTAACACTTTATTTTTCTAAAGCTTATGCCTTGTTTAAGTAAATTAGAGAGATTTTTACTAGTTTCAAAACAGGTTCCATGGGAATTCTAGGTCATTTAGTCTCCTTTTTCTCCTCCTGTTTTTGTTTCATCAAATTGTAGCTATCTCCCAGTGAGCAAAGGTTTCAAGGATTAAAACAGCAATTGATTTTGTTTTTTTAGCTTTTATTTGAATGTCTCCTTTCCTCTCCAATACATTATGCATCTCTGAAGAAACTCATAAATTATAGACAAAGCAAAAGTTAAAATTAGTGCAAAATGTGTTGTAATGCCCAAAGGAAACTATTTGAAAAGGTTACAAGCTGTCAAAAAACAATTTGTATGGTTAAAAGCCACACAGTTAGATGCTGTTAATGGAGTATCTGTACCGATTATTTAGGCATTGGTTGCTTATTATGTCTCTGAGGTAGCTATTCAACATGTTACTTTGGAGGCCATAACGACCTATAATTCAGCACCTATTATACTTGAGATATGTGTGTGTGAGAGAGAAGAGAGAGAGAGAGAGAGAGAGAGAGAGAGAGAGAGAGAGAGAGAGAGAGAGAGAGAGAGAGAGAGAGAGAGAGAGAGAGAGATGGAGAGAGGGCGAAAGAGTCTAAGAATGTGTTGGGAGTTAGAGCAAACAGCCTGCTCCTCATCTTCCTCCTAATTTTAATAATCTCTCCCTCTCCCTCTCGAATTGTCATTGGTGCTGATTGTGAGAATAAAGACTAGTTACTTCAGTAAAAGGATCATAAAGTCAATCATGTGTTTAAAATTACTTAGTGATTCTGCCAGCTGGTCTCTATTTGGCCTCACTTTAGTTCATTAGTTTATGGGGTGAATTCACTCCACATTGAAAGAAAGCAAAAACGGCATCAAAACTGGCTGGTAATGAATTGCAGCTTTTTAGAAAAGGAACAGATTTGCAAATGGAGACTCTGCAAGGCCAGAGCTTGATTTTTGATTACATTCTGGACCTGTCTAAAAGTAATGTGGTTTGTTTTCTGTTTACATTAATGCTGGGCACAGGTTGCACACTTTTTTTAAGGCCTCCAAAGCTATTATTCATGTTTTAAGGAGTTTCCTTTTCTCTCCCACAACTCCCTGGGCTTTGAAATTACACATTGTTTGTTACTTTGCCTCCAAACAATTTTCTGTGCCATTTGGATGCAGGGTAGCGTGATCTTGGCATTCTACACCTCTTTTGTCATGCAGGTGATTAGATGGCATCATATAACTGCAAGCATATGTTGAAACGGCTGTACCCCAGAAGAACATTGTCATCTGCATGATTTTGTAAGTGTTAAGATAGCTAATGTTAATTACTGGGAGATATTTAATGGACCTAGAAATAACAAATACATGATTCTTTGGCTTTGGAAACCTTTCCTCAAAGTACATAAAAGCAGTCAAGCAACTCAGGAATATTGCAATGACATATCTAATTTCTCTTAAGCAGGGCCAAAATAAGGGCAGGGAACTTAAATACTTCAAAACCAAACAGTCAAGTAGCATGGCCCCCTAATATTTTTCTGTCCACTGTCATAAACATAGAGAGGAGAAAAAATATCTGTTTAACTATTAAGAGCCAGATGTCATAAATATGCCTCATCATGTTAAAGGCCGGGAATTAATTCTCTTGGAGCACACCAGACAAAGGAGAGCAAAACAGAGGCTCCCTTGGCTATCAATGGTGGAAATGATTGACTCTAAAGCAAGTCAATCTCCTGCCAACAGCTGTCTTCCAATCTTTGGGACTGATGGGCTTCCAAGATGCAAACCTCTTTCCTCAAAATTCTCAGTCTATATACTATGTTGGTGGTGAACTTCAGGAACACAAATGCCCTGTCAGCAGTCAAAGACCTATGGAATAGCAAACTCATACGTTTACAGTTCTGAAGAGGAAGGTACCTCTGATGCCATTTATTCCAATTCCTTTATTTTGCAGATAAGTAAACTGAGACAGGAAGAGGTTAAGTATTTTGCCTGAGGTATTAAAGCTTCAGAAGCTTTATAGAATTGTTCCAAACACATATCACAGCCAGTAGACCTATGTTACTCTGCTGCCTCTTTTGCTTTGTTTTCCTAAAACCAATATCCACTGAAGGGGCTTGCAAAGAAGTACCCATAATTTAAATGCCATGCTTTAATGTGATGGAAAAAGGTTATTAAGACATCTAAAAACTTTGAGAACCATTCATTCAGCTTTTACCAGACAACTGATACATGCTCTTAGGCAAGGCTGCCATCATAAAATGTCAAATGGGCCTTGTATAGTCATCTGGAAACTTTTTCCAAGGCTAGATGAAGTCAATTGCAATTAGAAGTCAAAACCTGAGCAAGGGAACCACAAGGTATAACAATAATGATGAGATCACCTTAAATTAACATAGTTCTTCATGCTTCTCCAAACACAGACCCTTTGAAGTTAGGGGAGAAAATTTTTCACTTGCTGCTTTTGTAGGATGGTAAAAGATGTTTTCTTACCGCTGAGAGAAAGTCCATTCAGAGAGCAGATTCTGTTTCTGCTGATCTCCAATATTCAGGTAGGAGAATTTTTTAACTTTCTGGGTCTATATTGACTTAATCTTATGTATATTTCAGTTATAAACTAGAGAATAATAATGATGGAAATGATACTCAGATGATAAAATTACTTTGAATTTCTTTTGATAATGCACTAATAGGAAGTTTACTTCATTTAACCCAGTGATATTTCTTGTTTATCTCCTCCACTGTGAAAAAAAAGACTGAGACATTTAAGAAAAAATTCTGTATATTATCACTTCACAATTATTGTCAATATCTATTTTAAAGATATGTACATTAAAAAGAAATAATATGCTCATAATCTGCAGGAAAACTTGTATATCACAAGTATAACCTTTGCTAAATGAAATTCATGGGTTATCAGTATCTAATCTAGACCTCAACCAGAGATGTTGATAAAGTTTACTTCAAGTAAATTCATTTAATAATTTCTGCATAATGGCTCAAGTATAAATACATTTTATAAGCAATAGGTCAAAAACATTATGTTGCATAATGTTGCATCATCCATAAATCTTAAAAAAAATTCAGGTATTTATTTTCTTTATAAGTGGTCCTCTCTTATTAAAGGGCAAATAGATGGGTGAACTAGAAACTTCTTTATCATGTGCTTTATGTAGTCAATCAATAAATAAGATACATAGTTAATGTATCTTGAAATAGAAACCTTTATCAGAGAATTTGATACAAAGATGCTTGCTTTTTTGACCACTTCCCTTCTTATCCTAGATGCTGTGATAATTAGATTAAATTTACACTGCCCATTTTTAGATTTAATCACCAAAGGTGAAAAACATCTCCATTTTTGGGTAGTCTGTAACCCACGTGTGCTAGAGTAACAAATCAGAATTTACTGACTGTCTTGTGAGCAGTCCTAAGAAAAGCATCTGTTGTGATTGGACACACAAACTAAGAGGAGCCCACAGGAATTGATGCAAAAGAGGCCCCTTTAAAAAAAGATCTCAGTCAGCTGTGCTGGGTGTTCTGGTTTGTGAACAGGACCTGAAGGAGCACTGCTGGTTCATGATGGGGGCCTTCCAAGTGGTGAGTGTAAAGACTGAATCTTCCTGAACTTCTCTTAAGGAACTTCCCTTTTAATAGAGACTTTGTGACTGAAGCTTTTGCTTCATTTGCCTCTGCGGTCCCTGGGCCCCCCAGCCTCCTGGCCTTCTGAGTTTCCAGCCTTGGGTTAATTAGATCTACCTGGATTAACTAGGGAATTGGAGCAAATTACCTACTGTGTTAGATTCTTATTTCCTATTTCTTCTTCCTCTTCTCAGTTGTAAATAAATTTCCATAAAAGTCATTTTCACTTGAGGTTACTCTTTATTTGGGGATTGATAATTGTTCAATCCCCTTGTGACCAATCTTTTAATATTTACCCTCCAAAACCCCTTTCCCATTACAATGCATTAATGTTTTCTGTGCAAAAGTTTTTCTGTTACTGAAGTTATCTATTTTGTCTTTTATAATTGCTTGTATCTTTTGTTGAGTCAAGAATAAATGTCTTACCCATAACTCTGAGAAGCATATGATCTGTTTCTCTTCTAATTTTCTTATAGCATGACCCTTAATATTAAGGATATGTATCCATTTAGAATTTTTTCGGGAGTGTGGTGTAAGATGTTGTTCTTTGCCTGATTTCTGCCAGACTGACTTTTAGCTTTCTCAGAAGATTTTATCAAATACTAGTTTTCCCCTAGGTAATATTTTTTCCACTTTATCAAATACTGAGTTTCTGAGTAATATTGTTTCCTAATTTCCTTGTTTAGTCTGTTTCACTGTTCACTATATCTCCAATTTTTAAAAACAATGGCAAATTATTTTGATGACTGCTGCTTCATGATGTATTTTAAAATCTGAAAGTTCTATTCCCCTATTATCTTTTAAAATTCTTTGTATTTGCATTCCCAATCTATTATTTTCTTTTTCATTTCTTTGGATAAGCTTGCCATTGCAGAATCAAATTTTGCTATTCTATTCATTATTTTTGCTGTTCATTATTTTGGGAAGGTTTGGATGTGATTATTTGTTTGTTCTCCTCCGCTGTTTGCTCTGCTGTTTGGACTTTCTCTGTGTAAAAGTTGTCCAGCTTTACAGATTTCTTCTTGATGATCTTTCTCTTTTGGGGTTCTTGTCTCTGACTTGCCATTGTTAGCCCTGCGCCCTCTCAGGTTTATCCTCACACCCAGAGTCTGTTTGCGCTCTCTAGGCTCCTGAAGTCTCAGATCTAGTTGTTCTCAGGATCAAGCCTCCTGGTGGCCCCCTTGTTTGTTCCTCTGTCTGAGGCTCCTTTAACAGTTTCAAGGCGCTGTTTCCACAGTCGTGCATCCCTCTGCACTGTGTCCTCACTCAAGGTCCACTCCTGTGCTCAGGATCGGTAGACGCAAGAGCCTGTGCTCAGGGTCTCTGTTCAGAGTCCGTGCGTTCTTTAGCCTCTTGGGGTCTTAAGTCTTGCTGCTCTCAGGAACAGGCCCTGGTGACCCCAGGTAGCTGCCAAGGACTTAATGGGTGCCCCAAGCTTGCGCTAGCTCTTGTGAGCTGGCTTTGACACTGTAGGTGGTATGGGGTGGGGGAGGGGGTTGCTCAGCTTGCATTTTAGTGAGAGTTGTTTCACCCCCTTATAGCATGGAAATGCCCCAATTCCACATACCTTCAATGCTGTGCCCTGTTGTGGAGTCCCTTTGTTCGTCTGGATTTGTTTTTATGTCTTCTTGAGGAGTCCTATATGTTTCGCTTAGGAGAGGTTAAGCAGCTGCTTTTTACTCAGGCGCCATCTTAACCAGGAAGTGTCTATTTTTGCTGTTCAGGACATACATTTGTTCCCATAATTCTCAATTTGACTTCTAGATCAAGCTCAAAGCTTTCTTTCTCTTTCTTTCTTTCTTTTTTTTTTTGTGTGTGTGTACTACTTATGAATCAAAATAATAATTTTATATTTTTGGAGGAAGTTGACATGAGACAAAGTAACTTTTTAAGGGAGTATATAATGTGATATAACTTTGGACATCAAACAGTAAAAGTAGGATCTTTTGGTATAACTCCTTCTGTGACTTGAAAAGCATTTTCAGTACTACTTAATAGTAATGAAACTTTAAGGTTAGGGAGAACTATAGCAACCTTAAAAAATCTCACTGAGTAAATCCACTTTTTTCCATTGACTATTCTTCATATTATTGTGTTGGCAGTATGCTTTAAATAAAACACAATTTACCACTTGGATATTAAACACTCCAGCATTTTCACTGTGCTTGGATCTTGGAATTTTGGAAATGAGACAAAGGTTTTATAATATTTGATAAAGGTAGTACAAATGTCATCGAGCTTTTTGGTGACTTGTTCAATAAAAAGGAATCTGAAATAAAATATAATTCATCATATTAGAAATTTTTGCCACACCTTTTTGTTCTCCAAACAATATATTGGTTCTTTGTAAGGGTTTATAGATGTTTTTAGGTATATTTTCCATGAATTCTTTGTATAAAGTACATCAACATACAATTCACCTGAATTTGGAAAAATCACATGAGGTTCTTTTATTTTGGTAATAAATATGGGATGCCTTCTTTTAAGAAAGATGTGATTAGCTTGATTTCTGAGAGGAAGCTGACAGAAGGATTTACTAATAATTTATGTGCCACTGTGAAACAATTGAGACAGTAATTATGGACTTTCTTTGGCCAACTCTTTCCAGTTTTACAGATAAGAAATCATATTAGTCACTTTCCTTGACACAACTACTTTTGCTTGCTACATTAATAATACAGAAGTTTTGCTTTGTGGTTGATCAACTTGTTCTTTTGTTGTGTTTTAGAATTTTTTTGACCATATGAATGATGAGATACTTTCAGCATTCAATTATTTGAGGATTCTCTCTCTACTCTAACTTCATTGCTTCTAAGCAGTCAGAGTATAGTATTTATTGATTATTTAATGTTATTTTTGTTCTTGTGCTACTTCCATTCTTCACATTGCCTTAACCTTTTGGCTTTTCCTTTTTTTTTTTTAAACCCTTGTACTTCGGTGTATTGTCTCATAGGTGGAAGAGTGGTAAGGGTGGGCAATGGGGGTCAAGTGACTTGCCCAGGGTCACACAGCTGGGAAGTGGCTGAGGCCGGATTTGAACCTAGGACCTCCCGTCTCTAGGCCTGACTCTCAATCCACTGAGCTACCCAGCTGCCCCCCCCCCCCCGGCTTTTCCTTTTAATTGGTGAATATCAAGAATTTGATATAACTTTGTTTTTTCCAATTCTATAATGCATTCACATTTCTTGATCAATTCCTTTAATTGAGCATTATGGTTTTAATTGGCTATTATTGTTATTTTATGATATTTCTCCAATAATTTTCTTGAGTAGCTTTGGTAGTATTTCATAGTTGTCTTTAGGAGTATTCCTAATAGGTTCACTTTTTCTCCTAGGATCCTTATAGTGGAAGGAGCTGTCATTTATATTATTCTGTATTGGTATTTATGAAATGTTTTTTCATTGTTAAAATTGGGTGGGTGTTTATTCACAGTGGTTATAACATATGCCACCTTCTTTTGAATTTTTGTGTTTTGTTATAGTTGGTTTATTTGTTGGTTTGAGGTTACCAAAAAGGTTGTTTTAAAAAATTTCAATATAAGTATGCCCATCTCCTTTTCAGAGTTATTGAAAGCATCATTAGTTTTGCCCTCCATCTCATTATTATGTAGTTTTGTTATGTGTAGATTTTTCAAAACTTTAGGTTCTTCAGCTCTTCCCTCTTCAGATTTATATAGCCATGATTTCTTCTTTTAATTGTTCTAATATGGATATAGGAATGAAGTTATTGTTTCTTTTCTTTTTTTTTTAAATCCTTACCTTCCGTTTTGGAGTCGATATTGTGTATTGGCCCCAAGGCAGAAGAATGGTAAGGGTAGACAATGGGGGTCAAGTGACTTGCCCAGGGTCACACAGCTGGGAAGTGTCTGAGGCCAAATTTGAACCTAGGATTTCCAGTCTCTAGGCCTGGCTCTCAATCCACTGAGCTACCCAGCTGCCCCTGAAGTTATTGTTTCTTAAATGATTGCCCTGCATACATATGCACTATCTTGTTATGTAACTTTGATCTCAGTTTATCATTGACTGAAGCAGTATGAAATCTGTACCTTAATTAGTAAAATCTATTTCATTTTTGCTGTGAAGTGGTATTGGTGCATAATAAAAACATTCATATATTCATTTCCATGCTACCCTGTCCATTTCTTAAAGTCACAGGAGCATCATCATCAAACTGGCTAAAGTATTAACCCAGTTGACAGTTTTGGTAGATCATAATTGGCCCATGTTTCAGGGTAACTTCCAGGCTTTCCCATCTATTATAGGGGTCTCATAACCTTGCTTGATACTTCCTTATATTTCCTTTGGCATTTCTTTATTATATGGTCAATGATTTGTTCTTTGGGTGGGTTATTATCATTTATTTAATCAGAAGTGACTTGGTAAGTGCTTCTTATTTGCTTTGCATTGATAAGAACATCCATATGTTACATCTAGAGAAACTGAATCATTGAGGGATTGAACTTAAATCGTGGTCAGAATACAATAATGAATTTCAAGATTAAGAAGGGCCATAGATGATGATTCTGATGTCTGAACGCTATCAATGCAAAGGAAAACAGTATGATACTCTGAGAATATTTTAAATTCTTATTAAAAGTTTTTATTTTTTTGGCATTGATTTTTTGAGTACAAACTCATTTATTTTTAGAGACTTTAAGATTGTTAATAGGTCCTGAGTTACAGAATTGAATTTATAGCCACAGAGAGTAGGTCAATGAAAGAGCCAAGGAATGGAACCCATCATATTTTATGTTGTGGATCATGGAACCTCTGAGTTTAAAATCCTCTGTAGAGCTGTTGATATTGTCATTGTCAATGGACTCTTTAATTATTGACTATACTCATTAGATGATTACAGATCGCCATTCTCTTGGGTAAGCTTAGGTCTTTTAATTACAGTTAATTTGATCAACAAAAAATATTGAGTTAGCAAAATGCTTCTCTCTGCTTTTTAAATTAGTGGAATATGGGGAGCAATCACTGTAGAAATCTTCATATTAATACGGACCAACTGAGCATTTCAAAAAACCAGTGTCTTTGGCAGCAGCCTTAGAGATGCAGAATTTGAGCAACAAAATGGCTCAGTCAGGGAGAGCCTGATCTCTAGGGTTTTGGTCATGTCAGGCCTAAGATCAAGAGTAAGCTTATGTGCTAAAAAGCCCAAAGTGACATTTTAGAGACCCAGAGCACGGAGGGCCTTTACACAAACAGAACAAATCCCTTTTCAGTGCTTTTAGGCCTTAACAAACACAGGATGATGTACACAACTGCACTCCCCCCACCCCACCATGAGCCCCCACCTCCAGGAGCCCCCTGAACTCTTTTCAGGGTTTCTTAAATCTGCCCCATTGAACCATCTACGCTCATTGTAACAAATACAATCTCATTGAATCCGATCCTGAAGAGACTTTACAGCTGAGAAGAAAGGGACCTGATCTCGTATTCTCTCTAGTTTTACCATGGGACAGAGCACAGCAAATGAGAAATCTTAGAAGAGCTGAGTTAGCCAGGGGGATGACCAGTTTACCACATGGTAGGAAATCATTTTCTAGGTGCCTCAGGAGTAGAAAACAAAACCGTTAGGTGGCCGTTCGTTACAATTCTGTGAGTACTCGGCCCTGCTCGGTGCAATTTCTTCCTTGTATCTGAAAAATGAGCAGTGTTCTTTTAATTTAAGACTACTTGGAATATAAAGACCAGATGGAAGTGAAAAAAGTAACGCAGAAAGTATGAACGGGCAAAGCACCACAGTAGCTCTTTGTAGATGTAATAAAGATTTTGGTTAATCTGAATATTTATGGATTATATTAGTTTCCTGGCCATCGCAGTCTGATAAAACCAGCACTCTCACTCAGATGCACACAATTCATTGCTTGGTATCATTATGATTATCTATGGAACTTCCATTACTCACCCATTACCCCAGTTGTATCAGCAGTAGAAATAATCAGCCATGAGCTTCCCTGCTGCTTAACCCAACAACAAATCATCCCCGATTCTGGGCTGCATGTGTGTTACTCAAAGCAAATTGGGATCATGCAGACAGATTTCTTCTTCCTTCACAGGGGCATCTGACCTCTCTCCCCCGAAGCTGTCGACCCACGCAAATGTTACATTTACGAACTTGTTCTTGATCTTAAGGAGTTAAAACCTCTTAATAACTTAAGAAGTAAAACATGGAGTTAGCCTTGCCATGCTAGACACACAAATTAGCCAGACAAATAAAAAAGGATAAAAAAAATCCTGAAAACAGCACTTATCATCAGTCTCCTATTCAGAAATAATGAAGGAAGATGGTTTATCCAGATTTGGTAATAAGGCATGACATAAATGTAAATATAACATGTTATGACCTTTCTTCTGCTGAACAATGAACATTCTGTTCATTTCTTCAGAGTCCCTTTGTTTAGCATGAACGCGGTGATGAATCGAAGTTATGACATCAATTAAATCACAAGTTTATATTATTTCCAAACAGACATAATACAGACATTTTAAGGCAGGTAGCAAAGATGATGAGTTACTGTCTATTCTTGGCTCCTAAATGAGTTATACATATTCAAAAACAGCAACATTAAGAATGCTCGACAAAAAGCTAGGGCTATATATTACTTTTGCTCTGAACAAAGATAACATTTGTAGAATCCCATTAGCAATAAATCTTTTACATTTTTTCACTTAAAATCTTATGATCCCAATGGGGAGAAGAGATAATCAGTAAATAGTACTCTCAGATCTGCCAGAGATATGCCCAAGTTAGAGCTGAACCAGGTTGACAAGAAGACTGAGGGGAGAAATTGCCTTCGGTATTCTAATGAATTTATTTGAATTTTTTTCTCAAAGATTTCACTAAGAAACCAAAGTACTTGTCTTGGCATATTTGAAAAATATGGGAAGTGTCATATATATATGCATATATATGTGTGTGTGTACACATACACATATATATTTACTAAAAACATAAAATAAATGCCGCTTTGCTAAAAGAGACTTGCAAAATACAGAATCTTCTCAGAATATTAAACTTCATTTTGTTTATAGTAATGGCAAATGAATTACACCTATACATTTTTATATTTTCTTCTTTTGGTGATTTTAATATTAGAGATTTCTCTTAGAATCTCCAAATATCCTAAAAATATCAGTTTTCCAACATTCAACAAATAAATACTGCAAGAAAAGAGTTGCGATTGATAGGAAGATTATAGTTAACTCTTCTGGTATAAGATGGTGAGGCTGTGTGGTGCAGAATGAAGAATACTTCATTTGAAAGAAATCCTAGGGTCATTTCCCAGATCTTCATTTCACTACCTATATGATTTTATACAAGTCACTTAATTTTTCTAGGCCTCAGTTTCCTTCTTTGTAAAATGAGGGGGCTGGAGAATACCAATCCTTTAGTTCCTTCTAATTCTGTATCTATGATCCCTTCCACACAATCTATACTTGATTGTGGAATTAAAATGATTATAAATTTCTTATGCTGTGACCATGATGATTACATTTATAGAATACTTTTAACCTTGAAAAAAATTTTTTATACATTATCCCATTTGTACTGCACAATAATGAAGGTCATTTTATCCTCATTTTACACATGAGGAAACTGTGGTTTAGAAAATTTAAGTGATTCCCCCATGGCCACTTCTAATCTAGGAAGTGTCAGTCATTTGAACTGGGACCTTCCTTATTTCGTTCAGGTGTAGCACTCTAACCACTATTCGTGTTGTCTTCCAAAAAAGATTATCAATAATTCCTAGATGACCAGCACAATGTCTTTCATATAGTATTGGTCAACAAATACATACCAATTTTGTTTTGATGTTGTTTATGGAGTACCCAGGTGTATACTAGAACTCGCTCCTCTTGTGAGAGCCAATTGTTAAATTTTCAATGTGAGCATTCATTCGCACCTTAAAAATATGCTAATGCTACAAATCATGGCTTGATTTATTGTTTTGATTTTCTAGACTTTAGAAAGTGATGGAAAAAAATGATAATAATGGAGATTCAACTTAGAAAGTGGGTTAGGTATTCATTTTTCCCCCTAGAGAATCAGTTATTAAACCTTTACCAGGTCACTCTTGTGAACATCTGAAGATTATGTCTCTCCATACCAAATAAGGAATTGAAGCTCTGATTCATGTATCCTGATAGTTATTAAATTACCAATGATGCAGGTTTGTAAAGAAAAATAAAAAGAGTAAACCCCACAAGAGACGAATCTTGAAGTATGATTAGGTATAGAAGGAGTTAGGAGCTGCTCTGAAAGGGACTTGAAGGATCACATGGTCCAAACTTACTTTATAGAAGAGGAAACTGGGGTCCCAAGAGTTGAAGTGACTTGCCCAACATGTGTCAGGCGGTAAAAACAGAGCTGAGATTTCAACCCAAGCCTTCTAGACCCAGTGATTTTAGCTACTTAATAAAATTTTTTATTCATTCATTTACTGAGTTATTATTATTACTATAAATTAGGCAAAGTAGAAAAGGATCCCAAGGTCTCTCAACTTTTACATTTAGCCCATTTTTTTTGTTTTTGCCTTGCTTGAGTTCCGCAAGGATGGATCTATGTGGGAGAGGGGTAGCACAGGAACTGCTGGCTATTTTGACATTGAAAATAGTTTTTCTTCTTTTGTTTTCTTCAGCCCAAGAGCTATTGTCAACTTCATATTATATTGTCTGTTATGTAACCACATGAATTCATTCTCTATCTGTTTTGATAACCCAAATCTTAACTAAAAGCTCCCAGGTAAAATCTCTGACCAATCATCCTCCTTTCATTTTCTTTTTCTTTCTTTCTTTTGTTTGCCTATATAAAACATTTTTCAAAAGCTTCCTGCCCTAGGCAGTATACTTAAGGGCGATTGTTACTCCACTGATCAGTTTCTTCTGATTCATTCTCTTTGGTATAGTTACCCCAAAATGTCACATGGGATTTTGCATTTATATAATGCTTTTTAGTGCAATGAAAAAATCCAATAAAATCAGTCGGCTTATTTAATGTTCAAAGTGTTTAATAAGCTTTTTTTTTTTTTTTAGAGGAATGAACCATTTAAACATGAGGGTTTTTTTTCTTTTTCTTTTCATTAATTAACTCACCAGTACACCAAAAAAACGTTATCAGATAAATGAGTTGATGGGGTCCCCAGTTCAGTCGGAGATGCAATACGGAAAGCACTAATTAGGCAAGCAAGAGCTCCAGATAATTAAATAGTGATTAATAGATTTTTTTTTGCACCACCAAAATTAAAAGTAACTAATTGGTTGAAAAAAAGTTAAAATTGTAAGCTGAGAACATATAGTCATTTAAGATTTTCTGTTGTTTTAAAGACTGTTTTAGCTTTTTTTTTTTTTATGAGAAGGGGTTTATTTTTTTTTTATTTTTTTTTTCATCTGACATCTCATGTCAAAGTGGTCTTCTGTTAATGGTAGAATATAATGGAAGTTTATGCAATTAAATACTGCAAGAGAGTTTATAGACCATTTGTCATTGGATATGGGTCATATACTGTGAGTTTCAGAAAATAAAAGGGAATTCCATTTGAAGCCCACTCTTGCCTGAAGCCTACCTAATGAAATCTTTCTCACTCTTAGAATTAACAGTGTATCCAGCTGAAGAGTATTTAACATTCCCTGTGCATACTAAGCATGCAAAAAAGTAGAATAAAACCTTGCATACTTACAGGGGATTTTTGTCGCTTTCTCTTCAGCCCAAATTAGGCAGCTCTTGTTCATTTAGTACATTTGAAAGGAGCTGAACTTTTAAAATTCTAAACTGTCAGTCCCCATCATTTCATTTGACAGCTGACACTTTCAGAGTGAGGTACACACAAATCATGTGAGCACAGTGAAATGCTGCTAATAAACGCTATTGTTTTTTCGTGCTGGAGGAAGGGAGCACCTTTAGCGACTGTTTGCAGATCTGACGGTTTGTTGTGATGCAAAATGCATGTTTGGCTGTCACCATTTTTGTTTACTACCTGCGGAGCATAAAATTGCTGATAAAAAATCGAAGAAACATAAGGCCAGATTCATTAGGGAAGAAGGAAAGCTTTTCATGCTCCCCCCCAACCATTTTAATATGATAAACATTGAGTCTTCCTTCATTAAGGAGTGAGAGTAAATAAATAATGTATGGCTCTTGAGATAATTACTAGATTTCTGTATTTATGGAAAACAGGCGTATGGAAGTGTTTGCATCTCAGCTCATAGACTGCTTTTGTAGGGGTTTAGCCAGGGAACCTGCAAAATTGTCTGCCACCATTTTGAAATTTTGTTTCAGAGTGTGCCTGCTTGGGAACCTTCATAAGCATGTTTTCTTTATTCCAAAGCATCTAAATTTTGAGTGTTTTTGTGATGATGAGATGCCCACCTCGGAGAGAGTGAGGAAATGCAACAAACTGAGTCAAGAAATCTTGGTGGGCCTTCGTCTTATAGATGAAGGCCATGCAGAAACACATGCTAGATTTTTATTGAAGAGAATATTTGACCAAATATTTGTTGAGCTGCATGAGGCTATAGAATGTTTCCTCTTTATTTTATTTTCAGTGTTTTCATCTGCTTTTTAGAATTAAAATTTATTTATTTGTTCATCATATTGAAAGAACCAGGTCATTCTCTCCCTCCTTCCTTTCGCCATTAGAGCAGTCATCATTTGACAAAAAGATATATGTATAAAGAAAACTATGCCTTGCTTATTTTTATTTATTACTTCTTTCTCTGGAGGTGGACATATATATCCTTCTTTAGACAGTATTTCTTTTGTTGTATATAATATTCTCTTGGTTCTGGTCATTTCATTCTTTTTTTTTTTAAACCTTTACCTTCCATATTAGAATCAATACTCTTGGGGTGGGGGGCAGCTAGGTGGCTAATTGCATTGATCGCTAGACCGGGAGGCAGTAGGTCCTGAATTCAAAATTGGCCTCAGACACCTCATAGCTGTTTAAACCCTAGCCTAGCCCTTACCATTCTTCTGCCTTGGAACCAATACACAGTATGGATTCTTTCTTTCCTTTTTTTTTTCTAACCCTTACCTTACATCTTAGAATCAACACTGTGTATTGGTACCAAGGCAGAAGAACAGAGCAATAAGGACTGTGCAATGGGAGTTGAGTGACTTGCCCAGGGTAACACAGCTTGGAAATTTCTCAGGCCACATTTGTATGTCAGACCTCCCATCTTCAGACCTGGCTCTCAATCTACTGAGTCACCTAACTGTTCCCTGCTCATTTCATTCTTCATAATTTCACGTAGGTATTTCCATGTTTAAAAAAAAAAACACCTCCTTGTCATTTCTTACAGTGCAGTAGAATTCCATCACAATCATAGATAACAACTTGTTTAGCAATTCCCCAGTTGATGGAAATATTTTATTTGGATAATGGATAAATACCATAAGAATAACATCAAATATTAAGTATAGTTATTTTTGTGTTTGGGGGTTTTGTTTTCTCTTTTTGGGGGATTGAACCTGTGATTTCATAGGTTTAGGAAATACCTGAAAGTGGACATTCCCACCCTCCATACACATGGGCAATTTATCTCTAATTTATAAACTTGTATTTCCTAAGCACTTACCAGACACTCAATTAGGTGTTGAAGAGATGAAGCTAAAATTAAATAGTACCTTCCCTAGAGGAGCTTACCTTCTATGGGACAGAAAGACAACACTCAAGTAAGTAAATATCAAATATGAACAAAATAACTCTAATCTTGGTATGTTTCTTGGGGAGCTATTGAGACATTACAAAGCTTATTCATCATCACCAAACTAATATTTTTCAGACAGGTAGCTTGAATTCAGCTATTCCTGATTCCAAAGGTGGCTCTATAGACATTATACCATACTATCTTTCTTGCTGTATTGTTAATGCATAGAATACTTTCCTTCCTTTGGTATTTTTTAATAATAAATTTCAAATTCAATAAATTTTCATATCAATAATAAAGCTTACATTCATAAAGTATTATAAAACATATGTATGAATATATAAAACAGCCCAAAGTACTAGTATTAAAACTTGGAGTCTCTAAAATAAAAGGCTAACAAAAGAATGATAAAGCATGCACAGTTGGACAAAGTGGCCCTAGTAATACTTGAGGTTGTATGTCTAAGCTAGATATAATAATACCAAAAGTGCAAGAGCTAAAAGTATTTCATTATATATAAATATATATAGTTCACCATATCTGTATAGCCAATTAACTTTATTTTTTAATGCAAATTGCAGGAACTAGGAATCACTTAGAAAAGAGTTTATCAGTTGACTAAAATTATCCGTTTAACTGGTGGAGGCATGGACTATGCATTAAATAATTATTATCCCCAAACAGCCATGCTGAACTTAGGAGTAGCAAAGGTATTAGATAGAATGTCCTGAAATCTGATCTCATTCTATCATTTATTCTTTATTTTCTGATATATTGTTAAAATCATGAATTCACTATCTGGTAAATAAATATAATTATACCTTACTTGAACTACTTTGCAGGGATGTTGTGAAGGGAAAAAAAATCCAGATAAATAGAGCAGCACTTTGAAATTTTGTGGGAAAATGCTTTTGAAGTACTCAAAGTATTTTTCATAGAAAAAATATACATGGATAGGAGAGGCAACCTGTCCCCAAGGAAAATTTCAAGATCTTCCTGGAGAAACTATTGCTTAGCCCTCCAACTTCATTACTGTGGCTCGTTTTCCAGGTTTTCAGTGAAATACGTTCACCTTTGTTTGCTCACCCACCTGCTCAAAACCAACAGGTCAGAAGTTAATGGGTGCTTCTTAAAATTCATAGCTATCATAAGATCTATGACTCCCAGGACAGCTGTGGCCAAGAACTAGTCTTACAGATCGAGACTCCGTGAGATGTTACACAGTGGTTGTGATTTTCCCGGAGTTGCCCCTTTCACCCACAAATAGGCCATTTGCTTGGTTTGTCATCCACTTCAAAAGGTATTTGTGTGTGTGTTTGCCTGTGTGTAGGCGGGAAGGTACCTAAAGTGAGCAGTTTCGGTTCTCCATGTGAGATGAACTGTGCTCAGTCTCAGCAACTCGGGTCTCAGAGGCAATTACATAGGTGATCAGTAGTTAAACCAGTGTAACTTGGAAAAAGCCCAATTCTATCGGTGCCCGGAACTCGAAATCAATGTATTTCCAGAGGCATTATATATGATAGCATACGGAGGCTGGGGAATAAAGAATAGAGGTCTCAGAACAGATTTAAATGGGAGAAAGCATGTCTTTATATGAGGCTGGATTTTCAAGTATTATCTAGGGCAAAAGTTTTTCAAAATCTTAAATTACCTGTCATTCTGGAGCGGGGAGCCGTTTCAGACACTCCGCTTTCCTCTTACTGCACTGCTCCGCGGAATGTCAGAGAGCCCTAAAAGGCCACTTCGGAAAGATATATTGCAAATTGTTGGGCAATTCCCTCTTCTGTTATTCCTCTGGCCTAGAGATTTAGGAATTTGAGGGGAACTTTTTTATTTTTTTGGACGGGTGGGGACGGAAGAGGGAAAGAAATTGGTAGGGAGATTTATTTTTAAGGCGCCTAAAAACCGAGGATACTCTCTCTTCTTTCTTTTTCTGTCTCTGTCTCTCGTCTTCCTTCCCGCCCTCCCTCCTCTCTCTCTATACCCATAGCAGTGGATTATTAATATATGTATCTTTCTTCCTGATCGCTTCGCTTCTAATAATCCTTTATCGATATGTATATAATTATTTAGAGAGTATACTTTCACATAGTACTATCTATAGCTATAGATTATAGATAATATCTGTAGAACTACTATATGCACATACATACTCATACTTTCCAGCTACAGTTCTAATGATCTCTCTTTATACATAAAAACATTATATATGTGTTTGCATGTATATAGATGTGTGTGTATATCTGTAAATTTTATATTCCTCTACTTTAATAACTCATACAGCCCAAAGCCATTTGGGACCTTCATATTTATAAGATATTCTCAGGGTTATCAGATTTCATTTTTAATACTAATATTTTTCTGGTGTTGTATAATTGCAAGTAATGAAACACTATAATAGCTGAGAAATTAAAGTTCCACCATTTTAAATGGCGAAAGAATATGAACTGGCACCTAATTTTCAAATGAAGAAATTAAAGCCATCAGCAACAGTATAAAAATGTTTCAAAATATTACTGAGGTGGAGACCATATCATAGAACCTGCATAGCAATGGATCTCCCTTCTGGTGAGCCACAAATATTCTGGACCTTAAATTTTTTTTTAAATTTTTATTTCTTTTAAACCTTTACCTTCCGTCTTAGAGTCAATACTGTGTATTGGCTCCAAGGCAGAAGAGTGGTAAGGGCTAGGCAATGGGGGTCAAGTGACTTGTCCAGGGTCACACTGGACCTTTATTTTTAAGGTACCTAAAAATCTGGTATACTCTGTCTCTGTTTCTCTGTCTCAATCTCTCAGTCTCTGCATCTGTCTGTCTGTCTCTGTGTGTGTCTGTCTGTCTCTTTCTATCTCTCTCTGTCTCTTTCTGTCTGCCTGTCTATCTCTGTTTTCTGTATCTGTCTGTCTGTCTATCTGTCTCTCTCTCTTTCTCTCTCTCCCTTCCTCTCCCTCTTCCTTTTCTCTCTTCTCTCCCTCTCTCTAGTATCGGATTATTAGAATGTAGTATATCTATATCTATCTATCTTTTTATCTATCCATCTATCTTTAAGATACCTTTGCTTTTAATGATCCAATTAAACCTGATAACATATATGTATATGTGTGTACATATATGTGTACATGCATACATACAGCTGTATGATATAGTGAATAAAGTATGGGCCTAGAGTCAGGAAGACTCATCTTCCTGAGTTCAAATTTGGCTTTAGACAGTAGTTATGTGACCCTGGGAAAGTCAATCCTGTTTGCCCTACCTCCTCCTCAATAAAATGAACTGGAGCAGGCAATGGCAAACCACTTCAGTATCTTTGTTAAGAAAGCCCCAAAGGGGGCCATGAAGTTAGACATACATGAAATGACTGAACAACAAATTTTATATATAAATACGAAACACACATACACACATATATACATATATATGTACATACACATACACACACAAAAAGTATTGGAATCCCAAAGAAGTCAAAGAAAAAGGGAGAAGACCTGCAGGCATAAAATATTAGTAACAGCATTTGTTGGAGTGACAACGAACTGTAAACTAAGGCATGACTGTCAAGTAGGGAATAATTAATTAAATATATAAAAATAATAGTTAACAAATAATTAAATATATAATGGCATATGAATGCATTGAAATATTGTGAATTGAAACATTATGAAAAGGGGAGTTTCAAAGAATCCCAGAAGGCTTCTATGAACAAATTCAGAGTGAAATGAATAGAACCAGGTGAACAATTTATACAATAACAACAGTGCTATAATGAATATTAAAGGGCATATATGATGAGCGACTCCTGATTGTTCAATGTTTTAGTTCTGTAATGGGGACACAGAGATTTTAGCTTTGCATAGCCAGGCCCTATGTCTATGTACCTAAAGAGCAAGAAGAAATGAATTCTAGTCTTTTCTGGGACTTCTTTTTGTTTGGAATAGAGTTAATGGCAACCCTCCCTTCGATTCTGCAGTTGGGAGAAGAAGATTTCTCTCCC
The DNA here is from genome assembly GCF_016433145.1 of Gracilinanus agilis. Classification (NCBI taxonomy): domain Eukaryota; kingdom Metazoa; phylum Chordata; class Mammalia; order Didelphimorphia; family Didelphidae; genus Gracilinanus; species Gracilinanus agilis. The sequence goes on from NC_058131.1 coordinate 534,785,040, forward strand.
TTCTCCACAGCAGCAGCAGGTGGTGAAGAACATAGTCTTGCCTAGATGAAACTAGATCTCAAATACCTACCCTCTCGTGCTTCCCATTTCCTTCTCTGAACATAAGTTATTAAAGTGATCTTGAGAGATTAATTTTTCCAGACTCAAAGATTGCTTTGTGAGTTTGGAGGGGGTAAGGAGTGACTGAATTGGGTACATATTATCCAACAGGATGTTCTCTCTGTGACTACCACCTTCTCCGAGAAGGAACTGACCAATGCCAGGAGTTGCTGGTTAAACATTTTCTTTAGTAAATATCCAGAGTACTTATGGTTCACCAGAAGGAAGATCTGTCCACAGGCATAAACCATATGTTGGTCTCCACCTCAGTAACATTTTGAAACATTTCTATACCATCGTTGATGGATTTTATTTCTTTATTTGAAAACTCGGTGCCTGCTCATATACTTTTACTATTTGAAATGATGAAATTTTGGATTTCTCATCTATTACAGAGTTTCATTACTTGTAATTACAGACCACCAGAAAAATATTAGTATTAAAACTTGAAATCTGATAACATTGAGAATATCTCATGAATATGAAGGTCAGGAAAAAAACTTCTATCCAAATGGCTTTGTGCTAAGTAAGTCTTTTAGAGTAGAGAAGTAAGGAAGATGTCTTTTCTTTCAGTTTTTTTTTGTGGAAAATATTCAAGTATCAGAAACATATGCTTCTCAGAAGTCTATGTCTGGGCAGGCACCACGGATGCATTTTATGTAAAGAGATAAAAATCTGTGCATGGACTGTCATGAGCTGTTTGACTGAACAAAGTCACTGTTGCTAAACCACTGTTGATATCCTTAAATGCAATTGCAATGAGAACCACCTGTGGGCTAGACATGTTTGGGAGTACTGAAAATCATCATGGACTCTAGGTCAAAAGAATGCAAATAAGATGGGTGCACAGAGGTCGAATAGTATCAATGAGTTCAAATGGTGATGAAAACTTCAAGTATAAAGTATATGGAAACAGGTGTGACTCCTGTCTGGAACACAGAAGAAATATGTTTCATAGGGGAAAGGACATTATTCACTCAGTGGGCGATTAGAAAATTGGGATCTCTAGCCCCATTCATTTTTCATATTATATATCCTAATTATGATAGGCATAGAGTGGTCATTGGAAAACATCTGCTTGGCTCTTTGGTGATCAAACTGGATAGAAAACTTTTCCTAAACAGTTGTCTTAATGTGGGGATGAATGAAATAGCGAGATGGGAAAAGATATCAATGAAAATAAGGCTTAGTGCTTAATTAATGAGAAAGTGGAATGAAAAAAAATAGAGGAGATCTTTGGTAGAATGAGAAGTTATTTGAGATAATCTGATTTCCAGAATTTTAATGGTTAAAATAGTTTTGAAATAGTGGAGTCAAATTTTCCCATTCCTGGACATGCATATTTTCAGTCATGATTCTCTTCCCTGGGAAAATCTCTTGCCAAACACCTCTGGTGAATGGTTTCTACTAATTCCTGGATTTCAAATCATTGTAAGAAGTGTCACTTTGGAACTATTTTGTTCTGAGTTATAGAATTATAGATTGAGTGGAAGGGACTTCAGTGGTCACCTAGTCCAGAAATGTCAAACACCCAGCTGTGGGCTGTACCAAATTAAACTACTTTGGGAAATATGGAACAAAATAAATAAAAATACGATCCTGTTAATTTGTAGTGTTCTGAGTTATTATGAGGTCCTTACAGGAATCTTATTTCTATTTGAGTGTGATACCACTGAATTCTAGTCTCACTCTTTCATTTCATAGATGACGAAACTGAAGTCCAGACAGAATAAATGACCTATCCCAAATTACATAAGCAAGAGGTGATAGAACTGAATTTGAACATGAGTTTTGTGACTCTAAATCCGGAACTAATAGACACTGGCCTTGCACTTTGTTTAAAAAGGGAGGGGAAAATGTTTTTGGTTTGTTTTTCACTAAATGTTCCATTTAACTTAAAAAAAAACACTGTCATGTCCCAGTACCTATTCTTCCAATACAATTCTCCTGGTTGGATGATTCAGTACCTCTAACCTGACTCAGGAGGATGTCTTCCCCGCCCCTTTTTTCCTGAATTCTGAAAGCTGTTCATTTAGGACTAAAGTTCTTTATTGAGAAGGGATAGTTAGGTTTCCCTACCAATCAATGGGGACAAATTCTGGTGTTTTTAGGAATTTTGACAATTTTCAGTGTTATTTTCCTTTATATAATTCAAGTAATTGCATACATTGCTCCCTAGATTTAGCTTACTTTATACCAATTCATAAAAGTCATTTCAAGTTTTTCCAAATTAAGAGTTAAAATTAATAAAAGTCTCTTCAACTTGGTGAAATGATTTCTCTTGCTTTTGCTTTTGTTTTTATTTTAAATCATTTTATATGGTTCATACATTGGCTTGAAAAAAATAAAGAGGACCAAAGTGATGGCTGAAAGGAAAAAAAAAAACAAGGGGATATTTTAGGGCATGTTTTTTAAAAATACATTGCAGAGAAAAGCATTCTCAGCTAATTAATGGGGGCAAGATAATCCCAGCAATTAGAATGTAAAGCTCAACCACACAGAAGAGGCAAACTCTGAAGAATGAGTGACAATTGAGTTCTGTTAATGGTGGGAGTAGCAGCAGGCAGGAGGAAAAGAAATAGCAGCTGCAGACATTCCATAAACAAGCACCAGGGACTATGTTGTAGCTGGATGCCAAATTACACCTATGTTTTAACCTTATTTGTTTCCTCGCCACAGAGCAGAGACACCTCCATATAAATAAATCTAAGAATCTATCTCCTGGAATCTGATCTCCTAACGAAAGGATGTTGTTGTGTCTTTCCCTATTAACAACCTTCTTTGGACAATGCTGTTACATTAGGGACATTTGCGCTCTCTACTTAAAGAGAGAGGATCATGAGAAATGGTTGCATGAAACATTCTGACAATGCCACATGATTCCCAAAGACTTTTCCCTCATTTTAAATAGGAGCAAAATGACATTTCCACAGTCAAGAGCTGGTTCTGATTATTCTGCAGTTCTGTAGAAATCTTTCTAACACAATACATAGAGTAATATGATACTCATGTAACAGGGCCATGTTATTTAATACTCTGTATTGTTTATATTCGTATTCAATAAATCACATTTTACTTTAAATTCTGTGAAACAATGTCATTTCAATTTATTTACACATGTATGGGGCTGCCCAATAAGGAAATCATTTCAGCTTGGAAGTATGTTTAATGGACATCTCCCTCCTCCTTTTTTTTTTTGTCTTCAAGCCCACTCCCCAACTGGGGCCAACATATAAATAGAGTAAAAATAGAAAGACCTAAGAGATCTGACTTGAAATTCAACTCTTCAAGAAATTAGTTCATGCAGACCCATCTTTTTATTTCTTGTTGCAGTATCTTAATATCAGTCTCCACATGGATTTTAGAATAAGCAAGAAGAAAGCCAAGATTTTGATGAGAATTTCCCAAAATCAGCCTTCAAAGCAAACTCTATATTGGAGATCATTTAGACTCTTTGAATAGTTTGAATAGACTCTTTGAATAATTTCTATATATACTTTCCCCCTGAAGAACTCAAATCACTTTTACACCTGCTATTGCACGTATCTTCACAAGAGTTAGGTATTATCGAATATTGGAGTCACTTTATAAACTGAGCAATAAATCCAACTGTTTACATACATGAATGTGCAAATACATACACACAGCAGAATCGACGGGAAAGAGCTTTGGACTGAGAGTTCAGACATCTGGTCCTAGTTTTACATCTGTTAGCTATTCTCTGTGATGCTTTGGGTTGGCCTCATGGCAAGAGTGAGGTTAAATGACTTGCCCAATGTCACATAGGACTAAAATCAAGTCCTAAAAAAAAAACTCATCATGATTCATTGAATCATCATTTGTTAGACTATGTTAGACCATAGCTCTCTTCACAACCCTCCTCTGTTAACATATTCCACTTTTCCTTAATCAGTTTCTTAATTATTACAAATTAAAAATAATTATAGATAATCTAAAATTTGTACAAATAAAAAAACATTTTAAAGCATCTATTATGTAGCAGAATGTGCTAAGTACTATGATAAAAGAAAAAATGAAACAATCCCTGTTCTCAAGGAGCTTATATTCAATTTAGGACATAATGTTACACAGCTGAAATTTGCAATTAAGGTACATAGCTAAGTAAATAAACAAATAAATAAGCAAACAGATAAATATAAGATATATGCATAATATATAAAATGAGATGTTTGAAAAGGGCTTTGCAAATCTATGATGATATAAATACTAGCTTTTTATCTAAATGATATCTATTAAAGCAATTTCAGGAGGGAATAACCAATAACTGCAGGGTATACTAGAGAATGCCATGATTAAGTATCTAATAATAACTACAAACATGTATGTGTACATAGATACCTAAATATAACTTCCTAACTAGGCAACTAGGTAGAAAATATAGATAGCACTTTAAAGTTTACAAAATCCCTTAGATACACTTTCTCACTTGATCATCATAACCCTGGGAAATAGATGTTATTATGATCCACATTTTGCAAATAAGGAAATTGAGGCAGACAGGCTTAGTGCCTTGGCCAATGTCACACAGCTAGTAACTGTCTGAGGAGGGATTGAATTTGAGTTTTCCTGAATCATGGTCCATTCACTATATTCTCTAGTTGCCTACCCACAAATCTCTTAACCTTTTGTGAGAGGATAATTTTAATTTTTTGAAATATATGATTTTAAGCATAGAGTTTAAGGACTGTACTGACAGGGAAGTCCAGGGGCTTGGGACAAAGGGAGACAGGGTATATGTTGGCACTAATGGCTATTCTCTCTGCTAAAATTTAAGGAGTGTTGTGGGGGAAGGATGGAGGATTTGGGGAAAACTGATGGGTAAGGCAGAATCCTATGACAATTTGTTTAATCAATCCCTAGTCAATAGGTGTGTACTTTCTTTTTGGTTTTTGTCAATGCATGCATAGTTTGGTGTTTGTGAGAATTTTCTTTCTAGCTTTGACCTCATTGAGGGCATATGCCTAGATATGGTATCTCTTGGTTAAAGGTTTTGGAATTTTAGTCAATTTTTAAAAGGATAATTTCAAATTGTTTTCCAAAATGGTTGAACCAGCTCGCATCTCCACATTGTATTATTGTTTCTGCCTTCTCACATTTCCTCCTACATTAAATATTTCCATGTTTTGTCATTTGACAGATTTCAGAATGTGTTCTGAAAACTCAGAGTTATTTTGACTGGACTTACTTTTATTAGTAGTAATTTGGTGATCTTTCATAAGATTGTTAATAGATTAGAATCCTTCCTTTGAAGATTTTGATTTTGTTCTTTGACCACTTGTCCATTAGGGAAGGGTTCTTGATATTTATTATACTTCTCAATATAGGTTAGAAATTAGATCCACATAAGACATAGTTGAGGCAAAGTTTCCTCCCTCTCTTTCCAAAATATGAGCTTCTTTTAAAAAAAAATTCTAGTTGCATTGATACTATTTTTGTTAAAGCATTTCAATTTCATGTAATTGAAATTACCAGTTTTGTTTTTTGTGATGGTCTCTTTCTTTTCTTTGGTTAAGAACTCTAACCCCAAGCCATAACTATGAAAAGTATCTTGTGTGGTTCTCTTCTAATTTGTATAAAGGTTTTTAACATAAGAGAAATATTATTAAAATCCTAGTTTGGCAGTCTTAATAAGAGAAAAATTACGTTGCCAATAAATATGGAAAGCAGCATAGTAATAGGAGGGAAATATTAAAATTTGTATCTTTAAGCTACTAGTGACAAATTAAATGAATTTCTATAGGATACAATTTAAAAATCATTTCATTACTGCAGGCTACACTCTCTTTGTTAGGGTGGCAATTCTGGGGCACAGAACTTCAGTAAGCTTGTACAATTTCTTATTTTATTTTCAAAAAAATTAATTAATCCATATTATTTCATGAATATGTCAAGATGAAGTTATGAATAGTTACTAATGTCAAGCGCTTATAGATAGAGTAGACAGAATGCAAGATGGTATACTTTCACATGCTAAGATTATCTAATTGTTCAACACCTGGAGGCTACAATTTCCTGCTAGACTAAATGTATTTCAGATTTGTTATATTTCATCAACAATGGAATAACTACAGAGTCAGTATTAAGCTTTCATTCAAATGCCAAAAATGAGAAAACTCCAAATGCCACATTACGCTTTTATCACAATAGTAATTTGCAAACATCCTTTGAGGGCAAATATTTTTAAGGTCATGGTATCTTAGTGTAAATAGGGAACACGAGAAACAAGGAAGTGATAGTCCTGCTGTACTTTGCCCCGGTCAGACCACATCTGAAGTATTCTCTCCAGTTCTGAGCATTTCAATCCTTAGCACAATGCCTGACATATATTAGGTCCTCAGTAATTGCTTGTTGGTTGACTGATTAGGCAAAGATAGCATTTTAGGAAGACCGTTGAGATGGTCCAAAGGAAGGCAATCAAGATGGTGAAGGGCCTCAAGTACATTTTATGTGAGGATCAATTAGAATAATGGGATATTTTGTTTAGAAAAGAGATGATATTTGGGAAGTGACAAGATGACTGTTTTTTAAGTGCTTAAAAGATAACCAGTAGGAAGAAGGATGAAGATGGTCTCAGAAGGTTAAAAGAATGAAGTTCTAAAAAGAGAAGTTTAGGCTTAATGTAAAGAAAAAAACTTCTTAGCAAGCAGACCTATCAAAAATGGAAAGGACAATTGGTTTGAGGTAATTGGTTCCACCTTACTGGAGCCCTTTAATCAAAAGCCAAATAACCATTTTTCAAAAACTTTTTGGCAGAGAGAATTTCTGGGCTGTACCAATTAGACTGGATGCCCTCTAACTTCCTTTCAACTGTGAGATTCCCTGATTCTGTGATTTTATGAGAATGCCCAAAGGTGGGTTCCAATGCTGTCTCAGTGGTTTTTTGGCATAGGTATCATGGAAAAAAGGATGCCTCAGTGGGCAAGACAAATCTAGTGATGAGCGACATATTAGTAAAATGCTGATCTAGAAACAGAGAAATAAAAAGATATATAAATCAACCAATAATAAAACAAAAGAAAAGAAAAGAAAATTTATTTAGTTCTAGGGGAAGAAACATGATACAGTGGAAAGGGTATAGCATTTGATGTCAAGATATATCAATCTGATTCATGGCTTTTCTACTTACTAATTATATGATATCAGACATCTCATTTCACCTCATTGTGCCTCAGTTTCTCAAACTTTAAAATGAGAGGATTAACCTAGATGAACTCTAACTTCCCATTGAACTATAAACTTATGATCCTATATACTAGACTCTGGAAATATAAAGGCAAAAAATGAAATAATTCCTTAGCTCAGAAAGCTTTGCTTATTGATGCACTGGATAGAGTGCCAGGCCTAGAATCAGGAAGACCTATCTTCTTGAGTTTAAATCTGGCCTCAGACACTTATTAACTATGTGGTCCTGGGGAAGTCACTTAATGATATTTGCCTCAGTTTCTTCATTTGTAAAAAGAGATAGAGAAAGAAATGTCAAATCACTGTGGTATCTTAACAAGAAAACTCCAAATGATGTCATAAAGAATCAGACACAACTGAAAAAAGATTAAACAACAACGAGCTCATCTTAGAGCTTTAGCAAGTTCTAAATCAAGGATAGGGCTACTCCTTCCAATATTGCATATCCTAGTTCTTCTGTATGAGCTCATCCTGCGTGAGTCTCATTTATATTTTTTCCCCATATGCGCTCATTAGTTAATCTATGTAATCACAAAATTTCAGAGTTAAAAGAGACTTTGTTGGCCATGCAGACTTACCTAAACTTGAGCAAGGGGCAAAGGAGTATATCAGTGGATAGAGGACCAGATTTGAAGATAAGAAGTCCTAGATTCCAATATAGCCTCAGACACTTACTATATGTGTGACCCTGGGCAAGTCACTTGACGCAAATGCCTAGCCCTTACTGCTCTTTTGCCTTGGAATTGATACTTAATATCAATTCTAAGACAGAATGCAAAGGTTAAAAAAAAAGAAAGAGAACATCTCTTACAGCAACCCTAGGGATGTCATTCCTCTCTAATAAGTCATTATCCAGTTTTTGCTTGAAGATCTCCAATGAAAGGAAGTTCACTCCTTAAGGTACTATAATTTACATTTGTGTCATTCTAATTGTAAGGAGAAATTTTTTTTCAACCATTGAGGTTAAACTCTTTGCAATTTACTTCCATAATTCCTAGTTCTGCCTTCTAGGCCAAGAAAAATTAGTTAAATCCTTCTTCCACTTGACATTCTTTTAAATATTTGGAGATCATTATCATCTTATGTCTCCTTATGCCCATTATCCCATTCCTGGGTCCACTCTTCTTGACATTAGACATATCTGTTTCTTTCAACTGATCTTCATGTAGTATAGTTTTGAGGAGATTAACCAGATTGGTTAATCTCCTTTGAATGCTTACCAATTTATCAATGTTCTTCCTAGGATGTAAATCTGAGAATTCAATACAGTAGTCTAGAAGAGGCCTCTTCAGGAAAGAATACAACAGTATCATCTCCCCAGTTCTAGACACCAGCCTCTATTAAAGAAATCTAAGATTATGCTGGCTTTCTGGGCTACTATTATAGACCCATATTAAATTTGTAGTTCCATAAAACCTTTAGATCTTTATCAGACAAATTACTCAATAGTCATTCATCTTCTACTTTATCATTGTGAAGCTGAAATTTGTATTGAAATATAGCTTTATATTTATTCAATGGTGTAATTGAACCATCCCATAATGGTACACAAGAGCCAGTTGTTAAATTTTCAGCATGCACATTTACACCTCAGAAGCCAGTAAATGCTAAAAAACAGAGCTTGATTTATTATTTTGTTGATTGACTTGACCTAAAAGTGATAGAGAAGAATCTTACTAAACTTGACAGTGTGTCAGACAGTACATTTTTTCCAGAGAGCCTGTTGTTAAGACATTTGCCAGCACACCATTGCATTTATTGCTATTAGACAGTGCTTATGAAAAAACACTGAGACTTTTAAAATTTGACTTTGATGAGTTAAAAAGTAGAGTAAAGGGGCAGCTGGATGACTTATTTAGATTGAGATTGAGTGCCAGGGCTAGAGACAGGAAGTCCTAGTTTCAAATCTGGCCTCAGGCATTTCCTAACTGTATGACCCTTGGCAAGTCACTTAACCCCCACTGCCTAGCTACTTAACCCCCACTGCCTAGCCCCTTACCACTCTTCTGCCTTGAAACTAATACACAGTATTGATTCTAAGATGGTAAGGGTTAAAAAAAAAAGTAGAATAGTAGAACTAGTTTCACTTGGACAGGGATTTGTATATCTTCCCTATCTGTAGCAAAAGTCAACAACTCTATTGTTTTTGAAAGTAACAAAATATACTTTCTTTTTAGCTAGGAATCTGCCCTTTTATATATGCAAAAGTTAAACATATTTTCTCATATTGATAGGTTTTAAGCACTATAATAAACTAAAAAAAGAACTTAGTTTAATAAATAATTTTAGTTGAAGATGAAAAGGTATCTTCCCAGGTAACAAATTTGCTATTAAGTGTTCTCTCTTTGTCAGATGGTACCCTTAAATTCTGATACTAATCAAAAACAAATATATAGATAAAACGGGAAATGTCCACGTTTATGCATTTAATATAGAACAGGAAATGATCTTATGTTATGTGTATGTCTAGAAAATAATAGGATTTTAAAATATCATTTTGGATACCTTCTTTCTTACAGATGATATTGTCCAAAAGTCTACATCTTTATAGTTATACATTAAATGCATGGGAAGAGAATACAAGGTTGTGATATTCATATTGAATGAATATTAGGGAAATCATACAAAAATAAAGGAAGTATATGGCAAGAAATAAAAATATGCTCAATATTTTTCAGATTCTTAATATTAATTGAGCATAAAATCAGGGTTTATATTTTTGCTAAAGGCATTTTCCATCTTCAAAGAGGAAAGCTCTTATAGAATCTAAATGGAAAAAGGATTCCATAAAGATGATGAGGTTGTTTGTATTCTTCTGCTTGTGTATAACATGCTGATTCCACTGAATATTTTACAGAACCTACAAAGTACGATATTCCATTGCTACTGCAATTCTGCTTTGCTCATAGAGCACAATGCCTTCTTTGATGTGGAGATGTCATGATGGACAGTATGGTGCTATTGTCCCCCAGATTTCACAATTGATACCAAAGATATTTAGAGTCCTTTAGAAGAAAAGATGGTGGAGTCAAGATGGTAACTTAGTAGCAGTGAAAGCTGAAACTGCTCTGAAAATCCTTCCAAATCAACCTCAAAATATAGGAGTCAAAAACCAACATTAAGACAGAGTAAGTGAATCTGCTCCTGAACACAACTTGAAAGGAGGACAGAGAACATTGCTTTTCAAGGGATAAAGGGGAACTGGAAGCAAAACTTCATAGAGGATAGCTGACTGACTATATCTTCCACCTACTGCACCAGGTTCCTTGACTGGGGCATAGGCTAACTTTGGGATCCTGAGATGTGGGCTGCACCAAGAAAAGAGCGCCTCTCACAGTACTGTTTCCTGAAACCCAGCAGCAGAGGAGGCAGAAGCAACAGCTTTCAGAATTTCCAGTCTACAGGCAAAAAAAAAGGCTGAGAAAATGAGCAAATAGCAAAAGAAACACTTAACCCTCAAAAATTTCTGTGGGGACAAAAAGAAAAGCACAGAACCAATAAGGGATGGTGAGATCCAAACAACCACATGCAAAACTTCAAAGAAAAATGGAAATTGGTCTCAATCTCTGGAAGAACTCAAAACAAAATAAAAAAAACAACAAAAAGACAGATTGAAGAAAAATGGGAAAAAGAAATGAAAGTAATGCAAAAAGAAAATAACAGCTTAAAAAGCAAAATTGGTCAGCTGGAAAAAGAGGCACAAAATCTAATGAAGAAAAGTTTTTTAAAAAACAGAATCAACCTACTGGAAAAAGAGACAAAAAAATCCAATGAAGAAAAGTGCCATGAAAAGTAGAATGGACCAAATAGAAGAAGAAGATCAAAAGATCGTGGAAGAAATTTAGTCTTTAAAAATTCAATTGAGAAAATAGAAGTGAATGATTTCATGGGATATCAAGAAAGAATAAAACACAATAAAAAAATGAAAAATAGAAGAAAATATGAAATATCTCATTGAAAAAACAACTTGCCTGGAAAACAGATACAGGAGAGACAATTTAAGAATTATTGAACAGTCTGAAATTCATGACCAAAAAAAAAAGTCTAGACTTAATATTACAAGAAATTATCCAGGAAAAATGCCCTGATATTCTTGAATAAGAGGGTAAAAATTAAAATTGAAAGAATCCACACATCACTTTCTGAAATAGATCCCCAAATGACAACTCCCAGGAATATTATAGCAAAGTTAAAGAGCTCCCAGGACAAGGAAAAAATACTTCAAACAGCCAGGAAGAAACAATTGAAATATCATGGAACCTCAGTTAGGATTACACAGGATCTGGCAGCTTCTATATTGAAGGACTGGAAAGCTTGGAATATGATATTCTGGAAGGCAAGGGAACTGGGGTTTACAACCAAGAATCACGTACCCATCAATGACTATATTCTTTCAGGAGAAAGTATGTTCATTTAATAAAATAGAAGATTTCCAATCATTCCTAAAGAAAAGACCAGACTTCACCAGAAAATTTGATGTCCAAATACAAAATTCAAGAGAAGCATTAAAAGGTAAATAAGAAAGAGAAAAAATTTAAGGGCTTCAATAAGGTCCAATTGTTTATATTCTTATATGGAAAGATAATATGTACAGCTCCTAAAAATTATTATCATTATCATAGTAGTTAGAAGAAGTATACCTAGAGAGTGTAATAGTAGGTTGTTTTGCCTAATATTATGTAAAAAAAAAAACTAGCGGTGAAAAAGAATTGTAATAAGAGAAATGGGAAGAAGGAAGTAAAATGGGATAAATTATATCACATAAAGAGGCGTGTGGATTGGGAAAACTATTATAGTGGAGGAGAGGATGAGGGTGATGATGGGGAATACAGAAAGACTTTTAGCATGCCCTTGTATCACTTCTGGACTCTGTATGTGTGCTTGCTTTGTGTGAATTTGTCGAGATCTCTTTATCATCTCTGATAATCTGATAAGGACAGTTTAGTTGATAAGGAAATAAGGACAGAACAAGGGAGTTGTCTTTTACCTCATGCTTCCAGCTCTGGCTCCAGGAGCATGGAGTTTATTATATATATTTCAAGAATCATTTCACACAAACCCGCCCCCTCCAAACTTTGCAGATGCGCAGAAGTTACAAATTATGTCACATCAGACCACAAAACTTTGGCTTCAGAATAGACCAAGGCCAAGGCTAAATTTTGACTGGCTTCTTATCAGGAAGCCAAGTTGGGGATATCCCTCTCAGGGTTAAATTGCCCCTTGCTAAAGTTTTGGCCTTGGCTATACCAGGCATCAGCATTCTTTGCTGTGTTAACAGTGTTAACCCTTTAAATTCAGGTTTGATAGGAACTTAAAGCTTTTCAATAAGCCCACAATACTTTTCAACAAGAAATCACAAGGATCACAAAAGGGGTCAAAAGAGGAGTCTCAGATTTTTATCTATTCTCTTATTGGCTTCCCACATGAATTCTCCATAAAAAAGTTTTTTAGGCCAATGTGTGTTTGGCATTCGTATTAGCCAGCCCCCTGGAGTTGCACTCTCTGCAGTAGAGATTCAATGCTTGGCAGTTCAGCTTGAGAAAGGACCTTAGTTTCTGGTATCTTATCTTGCTAGGTAATCTTTAGAAGCTCCCTAAGACAATTCGAATGGAAGCAATTCAGTTTCCTCACATGATGCTGGTATACTGTCCATGTTTCACAGATACACAGCAAAGGGTGGGTGGTGGGGTGAGTGAGGTCATAGGTAGGTATTTTAGTACATTCTTTCTAGTAGCATTGACAGTATTGGTTTGCTTGTGGTTCCAGGACTGGAAAGTGGGTGGGGGTGGAGGCACAGGAGTTAGGTAGCTGATGAAAAGATGACTGAGAAGTGCAATGAATAATGACCTGAGCAGATTTGGATATAGTAGGTCACATAAGGTACTCACTAATTGGTTTGGACCCAAGGGCAGGATTTCCAGAGCAGAAAGTATTAAAGGCTTCTAGACCATTATGTCTTGTCTAGGGGATAGGTAACTAGTAAGAAAATGTCCATGAAGTGATCTTCATTCACAAAATCAGCTTGAAGAAAACAAAATACATTTGTATTTGTTGTTTATTGATTATCTAAAAAAGAGAAATTCCATTAAATGATTGTTAATATCATTTTTATTTATTAACATTAACTGATTATTAATATTAATTGAGCAATGTCCTCCAGATATTATTGCTTATGTATGACATACTTATTTTATCAGACCTCAGAATAATAACACAGGTCCTTTTTAGTGGCATCTCCATTTAAATAAGATTGTACTAACAATCCACACAGGCAAAACCAGATGGATAAAGACTTCAGATTGATCAGATTATAGATCTGATTTAGACAGAAGAGTAGTTTATTGATTCAGTCTGTCTTGAGTTGACAAAGAAGATGAATGATAAATTGTATCTAAAATTAAACAGGATGAAGAGATTGAATATGGGGAAATATATAGATCTTTTGATTTTCTATTTTGAGCTTTTTCATATTTTGAGAGAATGCATAGGACCGTATTTGTAACAGCTATATGTGTGAATTATGCAAGATTATGGACCCTGAAGTATCAAAATTGTGGGTGACTCAAAGGAGAAGAGATGTATGATTAGTATGTTGCCTATGATGAATGTAAAATGTGACATTGTAAAATGTAAAATGTAAAAGATGACATTGAAAATGTATTATTAGAAAAAGAGAAGTAAGATCATGAAGTAAGAGCAAGGGATAGAGAGTCTGGTGTTACACTGGCATCCATAAGATGTAAAATATTCCAAAAGAAGGTTGCCAGTGCATTAGGTAGTTCTTCTATTGAGGCTTTATAGGAATACATGTATAGGAATAGGGTAAGAGGAAATGTGGATGAGTTGTTAAAGGGTATATCCACACACACTCAAGATCATAGATCCTCAAGAGCAACATAATGTTTTGCTGTTTGGTAGAAATATTCCAGGGATGATGAAAATTTTACTTATAAAGCTGGAATCTTCCTAATTAACATATTATAAGTTGAATTTTGATAAATTATATTACATATTACACCATTACTTAATCCGGGATGCTCATTATTTAAAGGAACCCTATACTGGATCCTATCAATGCAAATAATTTCAGACTTTTGTAAATTAGGCTTGCTGAAAGCCCGGCACATCTGGATTGTATTTCACCTACCTGGAGCAAAGATACAACAAATTAACATAACATGCTAATTTATGTAAATAAAGAACTTTGCAAAATGACAAAGAGACTCTCTTGCCCAAGAATTTCTAGGGTGGGCAAAAATGGGGAGGTGGAGAATGCCAACATTACTTTTTAAAATTTTTACTATAATCTTGGGTGACAACTCTGAGGAGCTTATATATGATGTGAAGTATCCTAAAGGGCAGCTGTGTTATTACTTTGGATTTTAGTTGTTTTTTTTCTGAGACTGAAAATAACACTAATTAGTAGAAAATTTGTGCAATATTTGTGACAAAATGTTAATTCAGGTTGAATAATTGAGTAACTGTCAGCATAATGTTGCCTCATTTGGTTCTCTGACCACCCATACTTTTCCAATACAGGTACAGCTAACAGTTCTTATGAGATAGATTTTTCCATTTTAGAGGAAACCAAGGAATAAATGCTGTACTCCAAGATTCATAACATGTCAGGGCAAAAATGAGGGCACTGAAATTCTTACTTCAGTTCAGCTGCCTAACAATGCTTGTCTCTTTGGAAACCAAATAAACTTTTAATTATTCACAGTAATGGAAAGAAGCTACAGCATGGGTGCTCTGAACCAGCAGATAAACAAAAAGTATATTCTTGTTTAATCTATGTGCTCTTTCCCTCTGTTTTCTTTCATTTTATTTCTACTTCTTCAAGTAGTAAATTGAGGACTGTGACAATGGAGTCCAAAAGTTGTGGTCTCATTGTTATTGATGGAGAAAATTATTTGTAACAGAAGCTCTGACAAATTTTTTTTAGGTACCTTTTTTGCCCATTTGTTATTTTTCTCCTTGTGCTTTCATGATTGAATTCTCTTAGAATGATTTGGCTTAATTGGGTCTTTTGCCAAGCTTTCTGTAACATATATTTCTTTCCACTGTTTCTCACTGTTTTGTGTTAAGCCTGGCTGCTATTTCTTCCTAGCAAGATCAACCATTTACAATGATTATAATATCCAGGTTACTTTGAATTCCTTGTCATGGAGATTGATATACATTGGCTAAACTTCCTTAGAAACTGAGGAAAATGACAAATGCTTCAGGGCAAGTGGAAAAATTTAAATATTTATCACACTATTGATGGAGAAATTTTTGAACTATGGCTAAAGCATACCCTTTGACCCAGAAACTACTAGGTCTGTATCCCAAAGAATTAAAAGAAAGAAAAGGACCTATTTGTACAAAAATATTTATTTTAGCCCTTTAGAGGTAGCAAAGAATTAGAAATTGAAGGGATGTTCATAAATTGGAGAATGGCTGAAGAAGTTGTGGTGTAGAATTGTGGTGGATACTATTGTGCTATAAGAAATGATGAGCAGAATGGTTTCAGAAAAACCTGGGTAGAATTATATGAACTCATGCAAAGTGAAGTGAGCAGAACCAGGAGAGCACCGTCAAAGTATCAACAATATTGTCATGATGATCAGCTGTGAAAGACTTAGCTACTGATCAAGATGATGATCCAAGTCAATTCCAGAGGACCTATGATGAAAAAAATGTTATCCACCCCCAGAGAGAGACAGCTGATGAACTTTGAATGTGGACTGAAACATCCTTTTAAAAATCTTCATTATTTTTATTGATTTATCTTATTTGTCCTTTTTTTGCAGCATGACTAATGTGGAAATGTTTTTAATTATCTCATATGTAGAAATGAAATTAAATTGCTTCCCTTTTCAAGTAGGTGAGGAAGGAAAAGAATTTGGAACTCAAAACTAAAAAAAAATTTAAATGTTTTTACACACGATTTGGACATAATGACATGAAAACATTTTTTTTAAAGGAATTGATGGTGAGCTGTGCTGATATCAGTTTTTTTTTATCCATTTTGCATTTTTAGGTATTGATAGCTTATTTAAATAGGTTATGTTATACTTCTCATAACTGCATATTACATTTCTTCATTTTAAAGAATTTTTAAATTACTAGTTGCATGTTCTGGCATTTTATAAATATTATTAATAAAATTTGAGAACTATAAGTGACATAAAATCAGGGAAAGATAGATGACTATAATGTATTTCTAGATAAATTCATGTGTCTTGAAGTTGTCAAAGGTACTTGTGGATGTTGCAATGCCAAGGCATTACCTTCCAGTAATTCTTGACTTTAAATTTTACTTATTCAATTAACTGCTTTCGGTTAAGTTATTTTCTCTAAAGTTCTTGGGAAGAAAATTTTGAAGAGAAGAGGGTATCAGAAATAATCTTTACATTAACTATTTATACCTGTTGAAAAAGTACCATTATGGGGAAAGGTTGGGTTAATAATACTTATGCCAAAAAATGTTCATTGTAGCATGGACAACAAGGATTGCTTAAAAACAAATAAATACATAAATATTTTTATATTTTCTAAAAAGCACATAGTGTGAAATAGAGATTCATGACTTCTTATAGAATCCTGTTATTGTGTTCTACTTTGTGCATGTAAATACTTTGTTGTTTTTTTTCCAGGCAAATATGAGTTAAGATTTTTAGTTTAGGAAGCTGTTGGTGGTGGTGGTGGTGTCAAGCATGCATTATTCATTCTCAATTCCTACAAAACTAGAGATATTTATAAATCTTCTAAAGAAGTTATATATTCCGTTTCACAATTCAAGTTTACTCTTTTCTCTAGGTACCTTACATAAAATTTTAGTAGGAGAAACAACATAATTGTGTAGCTATTGGGAAATAGCTACATCAGTTATGGTACCCAAGTGTGCTCTTAAGAAATGATGAATATGACGAATTCAGAGTAGCATAGGAAGACTTATATGAACTGATACAAAGTGAATTAAACAATGAGGAAGACAACATGCACAGTAAAAACAAATGGGATACTCTGTCACTGTAATTTCCCAGCTTAGCTCTAGAGAAGATACAAGAAAATGTACCTTCCCCATTAGTTGTACACATGGAGAATAACAGCTGTAGAACAATTGTTATATAGTCAGATTTGGCTGATATATCAGTTTTACTGGATTACTTTTTTCCTCTTTTTTTTCTTTTTTGTTATAAGAAATAGCTCACAGGATAGAGAAGTGGAGAAATTATATATACACATATATTTAATTCATATATACATATAGGAATATTTATCTATAGCTATTTATCCTTTGAAGTATAAAAAAATTTTTCCTGGAGAGATACTCTGGACTGACTCAACATATTTGTCCAATGGAGCCCTTGACCTACCTCACTCTGCAGAAATAAGAGACATGCTGTTACTTCCAACCAATCTTTTATATTCTTCAATAAGTATCTTAATATATATGCACACACACTCTATGAATCATTTCCAGTATCATGTAATTCATATCTGAACATTGATTGCTTAATCCATCAAGCTAGTATACTTAGGAAAACAGAAAACTAGTCTTGGGGTACACAAGTATTTATGTGATTAGCAGAAAGGAAAAAAAACAGATTATATAGAGTTTTCTGAGGACTGACTCATTGGGTTCACTGAATTAAGATGATTTTGCAGACAGAAGATAGTAAAATAGTATTGAGTGCTAGTTAATTTAGCGAGAAATTTTCTACTGTGGGACTGCTTTTGGGTGGGTGTTAGTGTATTCCATGATGTATAGAGACTGAAAATTAACAATCATTTTATTTCATTTACATAGTTTGGCTTACGCACTATCCTTGAACTCAGAAGATATTTTGTTCAACTGTTGAATTTGCTTACTCGTGAAGAACCATACAAAATGGAAAAATGTGCCAGGAATATTAGGAAAAAGTCAGCACCCTGGAAAAAGAAAATGAAAGCAGCTGGTCATCATTAAAAAAAATTTCCCTGCTCCTTCATTTAGGCCACTGCCCAGGATGATGTTTATTCTTCAGCCTGAAGGGTTCTGTTAAAATTTGGCATTTTTCAGGTCCATTAGGAACTATCCAAATCCCCTGTAATTATTAGTAGCACATGCCTTTAACCTTAGGGGGGCATAGATTTAATTTTGCAATTCTCAGAAATGTCTAGAGAATGGTATTGTTAAAGCCCCTCACAAATCTCTGGAAATCAAGGTTAAATATTCTGAAGGATTTAAAAAGGCTAACCATTTGTTCTCAACAGTTCAAGTGTTGGTGTTTAAATATTGAAAACCTCTCACTTATTATCACTTAATTGTAAATGATTTCGACAGGCTAATTTCCCAGTTTACATTTGTCTTTCTATGAGTTAATCTTATTTTAGGAGGTGGATTTTTTAATTCAAAAGAAAAAATGGTGTAAATAGCTTTAAGAATTAAACATTCAATTCAATGAAGATGGGAATAATTATTATCTCATAGATAGGCTCCAATTTTCTTATCCTCATGTAGGAGGCAAGCTACTTTTCCATAAGGGCATTTCCAGATTCCTGATAACATAATTTTTTTTCTCATGTGTGGGAAGAGTAGGGATTTAGCCTTTTCTATTTCCAAGCTTTAACATTATTACTTAACTTGATCTATTATAGTCTTGGTATGTGAGACCATTCAGTCCCTAAAAGAGATACAGGTATGTCCACATATATGGGGCTGCTGGTGGAAGAGGTGTAGTGATTTTGTCATCTGAGAACTATAGGAAATAAATAAGGGGCCTATAATTTTCCAATGGGTAACTCCTGCTATGGAAACTCTTTTCACTAATCCGGACAGCAAATCATAATCATCCTTAAACAGATATTTCATATTTGGAGGGGTGGGCAGTGAGAGACAGTGGAAAAATTAGCACAGTGGAATCAGGACTTGAATTTGAAACCCATCTTTACTTTTTTGGCCTTAGGCAAGCCACTTAATCCCTATGAGACTCAGTTTTCTCAGCTATAAAAGGAGGAAACCAGATTAATGGCCTTTGAAGTCTGTTCTAGCTCTAGGTCTCTGATCCTATCTATGAAAGGACCACACTACCTAGGATCTGAGATTTAAAGCTTGAAGGGGATCAATGAAGCCATTGAATTCAATGACCCTTTCTTTTATAGATGATAAATCTGAGGTTTAGAGACATTAAGTGGTTTACCCAAGGTAACACAGGCATGAAGTGACAGAACCAGGATTAGAACCTAAGTCTTCTGATTTCAAAGCCAAGGCTCTTTCACTATTTCACTTGAAACTTAGTAGATAAGTGTTTGAGGCATATGGAGGATAAGTGACTAACATAGACTCAACCAGTTAATAAATACCAGTGGCAGGATTTGAATCCAAATTTTCCAGATTCTGAGCCTAGAACTGTACCAACTATACCATGCTACTTCAAAATACTACAAAGTAAGGTCTTAGGGGGGTCTTGAAGTAGTCATAATCTTCCCCTTCCTGGTGCCCTACCTAATACCACATATCTTAAAGAGCTGAGCAAAGAATGGCGGCCTTTTCTTGAGGTCATTTTCTTTAGATTTTTTTTCCCATTCTCTAGCTGACTTCTCATCTTTTTCATCTCTTCTTAGGTTCTGTTCTGTGAAATATCCTCTTTTTTAGTGGGAACTATTCTTGAAAATTTAAAGTACATAGCATCTGAAAGTGTTTGTCCACTTTCTGCCTAAATGATAGAACTACTGGCTTATCCTATTAGCTTTCTGTTGGTGTCATGAAACCCTACAGAATCAACAAATATTTATGAGGCATTTGCTTTGGACTAAGCACAGTTCTAGGTGCATGGGAGGGATACAAAGTTAGGTCAAGATAGACCATTTGCCCTGAAGGTGCTCATA
This sequence comes from Gracilinanus agilis, assembly GCF_016433145.1. NCBI lineage: Eukaryota > Metazoa > Chordata > Mammalia > Didelphimorphia > Didelphidae > Gracilinanus > Gracilinanus agilis. The sequence continues at coordinate 534,805,200 of NC_058131.1, forward strand.
GTTTCTTGGGTAGAAGAGTCCAACCTTGATTCAAGGGGATGCTGAAGCAACCTTAAACTGGCTTATGAGAACCAACTATTAACCATGTCTACCTCAGAAATAGTCTTGAATTGTTGTTTTGTTAATTGTCTAAATTTAAGATAGTAATAGAGAAAATGCGCATGATGTAAATTAAACTTAAAAGTGTGTCATGTATGTATGTAATATAGATTCAAATGTACATATATATATATGAACATGCACATCTGTATATATTCAGAAAGTTGGTTGTTAAACATTTAGCAGCAAATTCCTTGCTGAAATATTTAGTATATATTATAAGTACATTAGAGAATTGAAAAACAAAGTGGTACATAAATTCTGAGGGAGAAGTTGGGTAATCACCAGCTGGGAAATTCAGGGAAAGTTGAGGTGGAATAAGAGCATAATTAAAATAAGACCTGGAATTTGAATTGGGCTTTTGAAAATGAAGAGGGTTTCCACTGCTAAAGAAAAAAGAGGAGAACCCTTCAATTCCAAGGGAATGACTGAGTTCAGAAACAGAGATATATAAGAGCACAGTACATGTTTGGGAATGGAAAATAGAGGAGTGGTCCAGAGAGTTGTCTAGTTGACTTGAGTAGAAGACACAGAATGGAGGAATATGAAATGAAATTGAAGAGGTATGTTGACACAAGATTTTGGAGAGCCTTGAATGCTAAAAAAACAAATTTGAACTTTAACATAGAGATAATAAGAAACTACTAAGAGGCACTAGAGAAGCAGCATGGAATATTGGATAGAGTTATGGACTTGGGCTCCAATCTCATCTCAACTTTTTGAATATGAGAGAAAAGGGAAGAATCAAAGTTTGAGGTCATATATCCAATCTCTAATTCAGAGTCCACCTTGTCTGTCATCATCCTCACTAGAAAGGGTGGCAAGTGGAACTTTAGTTAAATGTTCTGAGAAGTTTTGGATTATATAAAAAAGAAGTGAGGAGAAAGCCAAGCATGGGATGTAGCCTGTCCAAAGATAGTTTCCATTTTTACCCTGATCATGCACTTGCCTAGAAATTTCTACTGGGTGGGTGGGTGGGGGAGCAAGAATCAGGAAATGATCCCATAGACAAAGATTTCCAATGGTTAGCTTATATCTATGATACCATTCATTAGCTACACCAGTGCCAATACTCTTATTTCAATGTATTTACTTCATGCTTCCATTTCCAATACCATTGCTTAGGAACTTAAGGAAGAAAGCTGACAATTTTTAAAGTGACTGCCCAGGCTTTTAAAAATTGCTTATAAGAAGACTTAGGAAAGGAAGTATCTAAACCAAGATTAATCTTTCTAGTAGCTCAAAAACCATTGTTTCCTAGATTTAAAAAATCAAAACATTTTTAAAAAGTAAAACAGGTCGAACTCTGCTCTAATGTTCTCCATCCTTGCTTCCAGAAGACAAAACCAGAGTCTTTGATTTTAGATTGAATTTTTTCCCCTGTCAGTTGCCATACAAAAAAATGATACAGTTCAATAAAAGGAAAGACTTAGTTCAGTGCAGTTTATACAAGTGGCTGAAGGGATTTCGCATTGTGTTAATGTTTCTGATTGCTTTTCCACATTGATTTTTAAGATGATTATATTTTATTTATAGGGGGAGCAAACTTGGACTTGCATTTGAGTTGCCTGGAGGGTAGGCCAGGACTCTTCTACTTTCAAAATCACAATTCCTTTGTGATTGGATATGGATAAATCTAATGTGAATTTGCAATGATCTACCATAAATGAATTAGGGGCAATATGCTGATGAATGCTGCTCCTTATAGGAAAAAAAATATTTCTTCAGTGAGTCTATCTCGAGCAAGGATTTGATTTAATTTTCTTGAATCCAACCTTTCTTTCTTTTTCTTTTTTTTTTAAGCCAGAAATCTTTCAAAGTTCCTGGCTGCTGGTTGTTGAAAGCAGAAACAAAAAGGAGCCCATGCTGGCACTGTTCCAAGGAGGGGACAAAAGGGCTGATAGTCCTGGGGGCCAGGGTAGACGAGGGAGCTGCAGAATGTAGCATGTGGGGAGGGAGAACTACCCTTCGCAGGATCAAAGAGCGGCTTGCTTGTTGGCTACTCGGGACGTCATGGAGTCCTCGGAATGGCTCTGGCTCCTGCCCATCAGGCCCCGAAGAAAGGCCCATGGGCTTGCCCTAGTCCCGGTATTCTGAGCTGAATGCTCTTCTGTCTGTGCGAGGCAGACTTGAAATTCCTTTGGATCTATTTCAAGTAGAGCAGATGACTAATCACCCCCTTCTGTTAGTTGATAATGGGTTGTCTATAAAACATTATTTTTGCAGGGTTACCTTATTGTGGAGTTTGTGTCTTTTGAGGGACATTCACAAGTGAAAGGCAAGGGAAACGTCGACTCCTGGGTATAGTAAAGCTGGAGGGTGGGGGTGGAGGATGGGGCGAGGGGCGCCAAGAAGCACCAAATGACTTGGCTACATTCTTCAGTTTCCTGAAAGAAAGCCGCCTTGACCCCTTTGCATTACTGCTTTTTAGAATGTAACAGCAGATGGTACTGAATGACAGTTGGTGAAGACAACCAAAGGTGTTTATAACATCGCAAGGTTGCATAGGTGACTTTAAAAGGGAAGGATTTGGAAGTGATAAAAGTCAGCTGTGGAGATGGTAATAAAGCCGACAGTGACTAGAGGCAATGTCCTTTTTTATTGAATCTGATTGAAAATTAAGGTGGGGAAAAATGAACCTCTGGGCCAAAAAAGAAAAGTATATTCAACCCCTACCTCAGTGGTTTCCAGAACAAAAAAACAAAAAACAAAAAACAAAAAACAACCTTCGTCTTTGATTTTTAGATTTGATTCCGCCGCCCCCCCTCCCCCTTCTCCTTTTGCCTGCTGGTTGCCGTACAAAGAGATATAGCTCAATAAAATAAAAGATCCATAGCCCTCTGTTTCATATTGGGGGCCTGGAGGGATTCTGAGCCAGGTTAATGTATCTGATGGTTTTCCCTTCATTGATTTTTAAGATGATTATATTTTATTTATAGGTGAGAAAATAATAGTTAATCTTAGATTTATTGAAAACTTATTGCAAGGCTGCACGAATTGATAACAATAACAGTACATTTAGGGCAACAAAACTAGGCTTGTCTTTAATCCCTTAAGTGCTGATGTGCAGAGAAGCGATTGACTTGAAATTAAATGTGCTCTTCCCGACAACTGAATCCAGATGGGAAAGAGTTATATTTTTTTCTGCCTGTTCTGAAAGATTTCATTACACAAAGCTTCGGTACACCTGAGGTGTTTCTTTTGTAAAAACTGTCTCTGAAATATCCGAGAGCCGAAAAGCTCCTCAAGATGAGTGTATTGTCCTCTGGAGGCTATGAGATCTGATTTTGAAGTCAGCCTAGTCATTTGTCAGATAAAAAGCCTACTGGTCAACCATAATTGTGTCCAGAGGTTTGAATCTTAATCCATAATATGTGGGAACAAATTTACACCAGAATTTGAGAGGAATTGCCTTCTGTTTCTGTGCTCCAGTAGCCTTAAGATTGTGATAATTTGTTTTTAGGCTTTTAGATGAGTTCAGGGACCTCTGTATTTAGACTGAAATAATCTATGTATATGGTACACTAGCCATCATTTTTGCCCAGTGAAGAGAGGAGGCTATTCCTCTTTCAGTAGAATTGAATTGTAGTCAAGTTTAACTTTGGCTTCAGTTGTGGTTTGGAACAGGGTGGCACAAAATGGGGAGAAAGGTATCCAATAAAAGATGCCAGTGGCTACCAGAGGCCCTTGTTACCTAGGTTTAATAAGTGATGGAACTTTTCTGGAGATATATTTTTTGGGGAAAAAGAAAATGAGCAAGTGGACAAAAGACTTTCCCAACATACTTCTCAGCAGTCATTATGAACTTCAGACACATTACTACTTTGAGGAAAACTGAGAAAGATTGAAAATAAGATACAAGTTGCTGAGAAAACTGCTGCTATTACAACTGACTATGGAAGAATGACTGAGGCGATCATTACATTTTCTCATCTTATGATGTGCTGGCTTAAATTTTTAAACCCTTACTTACATCTCAGAATCAATACTATGTATTGGTTCCAAGGCAAAAGAATGTTATATCTAGGTAAAAGGGGTTAAGTGATTTGCCCAGGGTCAACCAGATAGGAACTGATTTGCCCAGAAGGTCAATCAGAAGCTATATTTGAACCCAGGACCTCCCATCTCTAGGCCTGGCTTTCAATACTCTGAGCCACCTAGTTGCCCTATGCCAGCTTAATCTTAAGGTAACATTAGTCAATAAGAGGAAACAACAAGAGTTAAGACCTGGAAAAACTTCTTGTGGAAGTTTGGATTTTAGACTGTATTTAGACTGAAATAATCTATGTATTTGGTACAATAGTCATTATTTTTGTCTTTCAACAGAATTGGCTTGTACTCAAGTTTAATTTTGGCTTCAGTTGTGGTTTGGAACAGGGTGGCACAAAATGGGGAGAAAGGTACCCAAGAAAAGTTGTGCCTGTGTCTACCAGAGGCTTGAACTTGAAAGAATCTGGGGAAACCAAGAGGAAAAGACCAAGAGGAAGACAATTCCAATCATGAGAGAGCCAGTAAAAATTCTGGGAGCCAGGAGATAGAATGTCTAGTGGATCATAGAGTGTGTGTTGGTGAGTAAGGTGCAAGAAGATTGAAAAGAAAAGAGAGGCCAAGTTGTGAAGATCTTAGTAATCCAAACAGAAGAATTTATATTCAAGCCTAGTGGCAGTAGGGAGCACCTGGGGTTTATTAAATTGGAATCCATCAGATGTGGATAGACCTACACCTTAGGAAGATCAACTTCACCACTGAGTGGAAGATGGAATAGAGAGAGGAGAGGCTTGAGACAGAGAGCCCAACAAGAAGGCAACTACTTCATTTGTCCAGGCATGAGCTATTTCTACATAAGGATTAGAGCCTTCTACCTTTTTAATTGAAATTAAATTTTATTGACTTTTTTTTTTTACCTTTTCAGCTAAATTGTTCAGGATCTTAGATATTATCCAGATTAACACTGACATTTTAGGGATAGAGTAAAACATTGGTCTCCAACCACGGATTTTAGTGATCATGATAGTCCCCTACCCCATTCATTGTCAGTCATTGTCAATTGTTCTTTCTTTCACCTTTGTATTCCTTCAGAACTTAAGGCACAGGCCTTATTATTCCAAAGATTTATTTAGCTTTAGTTTATCTGCTGACAGTAGATGATGTTATGTATTTACCAGTACTTGATCTAGCTTCTCTAGCTGATCTATTTCAAAAGACAATTAAGCCCACATGGTAGTTTGGTGGCAAGCCAGAGGATTGAGGTTCAAATCCTGCCTTTGATGCTTCTGGCTTGTCTGACTCTCAACAGATCACTTACTACCTCCCCTCCCCACCAACTGGAGTTTCCTCATTTAAATCAGGGGACTGGACTAGATTTCCCTGAGGGTTCTTCCCACTCTATGAATCTCTGGTATGATGTCTTACTCTGTAAAAAATAAAGAGACAAATTATTTAAATTATCAAATATTCTTTCCTTTAAGTAACTTTTCCACAATAATCAAGTAAACATATTCACTGACCAGGTTTCTACCTCAGTATATGGGAAGAATCTCTTAATGTTGCAAACCCTTGCAAAATATTTTTCTAAAATATTTTTGGCCTCCTAATTTCTCTTTCCTATTATCTCCTATTTATCACTTGTTCTGTATATGTTTGTTGGCGTGTTGTAGGTCTTTTTTTAAAACATTTACTAATATTTATTTTTAATATGGTTACATGATTCATGCTCCTACTTTCCCCTTCACCCCCTCTTCCCCCCACCCATGGCCGATGCACATTTCCACTGGTTTTAACATGTCATTGATCAAGACCTATTTCCAAATTGTTGATAGTTGCATTGGTGTGGTAGTTTCGAGTCCACATCCGCAATCATGTCTGCCTCAACTCATGCGTTCAAGCAATTGTTTTTCTTATATGTTTCCTCTCCTGTAGTTCTTCCTCTGAATGTGGGTAGCGTTCTTTACCATAAAGCCCTCACAACTGTCCTGTCATTGCATTGCTGCTGGTACAGAAGTCCATTACATTCGATTTTACCACAGTATATCAGTCTCTGTGTACAATGTACTTCTGGCTCTGCTCCTTTCGCTCTGCATTAGTTCCTGGAGGTCTTTCCAGTTTGCCTGGAATTCCTCTAGTTTATTATTCCTTTTAGCACAATAGTATTCCATCACCCGCATATACCACAATTTGTTCAGCCATTCCCCAATTGAAGGGCATGCCCTCATTTTTCAGTTCTTTGCCACCACAAAAAGCGCAGCTATAAATATTTTCGTACAAGTCTGTTTATCTATGATCTCTTTGGGGTACAGACCCGACAATGGTATGGCTGGATCAAAGGGCAGGCATTCTTTTATAGCCCTTTGAGCATAGTTCCAAATTGCCAGCCAGAATAGTTGGATCATTTCACAACTCCACCAGCAATGCATTAATGTCCCAATTTTGCCACATCCTCTCCAGCATTCATTACTCTCCCCTTCTTTCATTTTAGCCAATCTGCTAGGTGTGAGGTGATATCTCAGAGTTGTTTTGATTTGCATTTCTCTAATTATTAGAGATTTAGAACACTTTCTCATGTGCTTATTGATACTTTTGATTTCTTTACCTGAAAATTGGCTATTCATGTCTCTTGCCCATTTATCAATTGGGGAATGGCTTGATTTTTTATACAATTGCTTTAACTCCTTGTATATTTGAGTAATTAGACCCCTGTCAGAGTTTTCTGCTATAAAGATTTTTTCCCAATTTGTTGTTTCCCTTCTGATTTTGACTACATTGTTTTTGTTTGTACAAAAGCTTTTTAGTTTAATATAATCAAAACCATTTAATTTACCTTTTGTAATTTTCTCTAACTCTTGCTTGGTTTTAAAATCTTTCCTTTCCCAGAGATCTGACAAGTATACTATTCTGTGTTCACTTAACTTATTTATAGTTTCCCTCTTTATATTCAAGTCATTCACCCATTCTGAATTTATCTTGGTGTAGAGTGTGAGATGTTGATCTAAACCAATCTCTCCCATATTGTTTTCCAAATTTCCCAGCAGTTTTTGTCAAATAGTGGATTCATGTCCCAAAAGTTGGGCTCTTTGGGTTTATCATACACTATCTTGATGACGTCATTTACCCCAAGTCTATTCCACTGATCCTCCCTTCTGTCTCTTAGCCAGTACCATATTGTTTTAATGACTGCTGCTTTATAGTATAGTTTAATATCTGGTACTGCTAGGCCCCCTTCCTTCACATTTTTTTTTCATTATTTCCCTTGATATTCTTGATCTTTTGTTATTCCAAATGAAATTTGTTATAGTTTTTCCTAATTCAGTAAAGAAGTTTTTTGGTAGTTTGATAGGTATGGCGCTAAATAGGTAAATTAATTTGGGTAGAATGGTCATTTTTATTATGTTAGCTCGTCCTATCCATGAGCAATCAATGGCTTTCCAATTGTTTAGATCCAGTTTTATTTGTTTGGAAAGTGTTTTGTAGTTGTTTTCGTATAATTCCTGTGTTTGTTTTGCTAGATAGATTCCTAAGTATTTTATATTGTCTAGGGTGATTTTAAATGGTGTTTCTCTTTCTACCTCTTGCTGTTGTGATGTGTTGGAAATATATAGAAATGCTGATGATTTATGTTCAGTTATTTTGTATCCTGCAACTTTGCTAAAGTTGTTGATTATTTCTACTTGCTTTTTAGTTGGTTCTCTAGGATTTTTTAAGTATACCATCATGAAAGTAAAAGACTGTCTTTTGCCTCTTTTTGTACCATTGGAGCTTATGTTTCGTACATGTTGTTGCTTAGTTATTTTTTCATTCATATCCAACTCTTCGTGAAATTTTCTTGGCCTACTGGAGTTATTTGCCATTTCCTTCTCCAGCTTATTTTACATAAGAAAATGAGGGAAACCTGATTAAGTGACTTGCCTGTGATTATCTAGCTAGTTAAATTTTGGGACCAGATTTGAACTAGAGAAGATGAGCTTTCTTGATTCTAGGCCTGCGCTCTGTCTCCTGTGTAACCTAGTTGCCCCTTAGCACATAGTAGGTGCTTAATAAATGTTGACTAATTGATATTAAACCTAAAGTCCTGATCCACATTAAAAGGCTCCCCCCTGCACTTACCCTATTTCTCACTACTCCTCAACCCAAACTCTCCCTAAGATATTAGAGTGAAATATATGTCCTAATATCATCATTCTGTACTGGACATTTACCTCTCATTTATGTTTGGTTTGAAATCATGTATCTGCTGGTATCCATCTAGTGTCTGTATCTCCAAATGGTTAGTAAATTCTTCATGGTCAAGCAAGAGACATCATGTATAATAGTAATAACAATAACAATAATAATGATAATAATAATTTCCATCATTTATAGAGTTTTTTAAGACTTATGGTCCCCTGACACTAGTCACTATTCTTTCCATTATACCTATCATGCTTTCTCCCTATGTAGTACATGTACTCTGTTATTTGTGTAACAAAATCTTAACCATGAACATCATGTGTCACCTTAGGTTGAACTTAGTGAGGGGAAAAAAACAAACCATGAAAGTCTATTAAAATCTCCAAATAACTTCCCATTCCTTTTGTGCACACATATGCAAAAATTCACAGCAAGCGTAATTCAATCCTCTGAAATAGACACCAGAAGGAAATGCATTTTTTTGTGCTTCCTATCCTAGACTCCAGGATCTGCCCCAAAGAAAGATAATAAACAAAGAGAAAGAAGCAAAATGATAGTGGAATTTATGTCGTCCTTCATGTAACTTAATTAATGAATTACCAGTTACACACACACAGACGCACACACACATATATGTATATATATGTATATATATTTATTTATTTGCATATATCTGATCCATGTCTCTAGATTGTATAATTACATTACCTATTTTGTATAATACCTGGGTGAAGGACAACATCTGTGATTTTATCATTATGGGACCTCCCAGGGGAGTAAACTCCCTTTATCAATGCAGGTTAGCACCTTCTCTGCAACTAAGGGTTTGAGGAGTTGCCTAGAGCATAGAATGAGAAGGTGGCTTATTCAGTATCTAAGAGCTGGTGTCTGTCAAGGGCAAAACTTGAACTCAAGTTTTCCTGGTTCTGAGGCCAGATCTCTATGCATACTGAGCTTATCAATCTATCCATCCTTTTGATAGACATATAGTTATCTTCACAAACATGTTTATATATGTGTGTATGTTTTATATATGTATATAGAGATAATAACAAATACATTATGTATACACAAATTAAAAGTGACTATAAGATCAATATTCTTTCCCATATGTTCCGTGTGATGACAGTTCAGTATATAATTAAGCTCTCTTTCTTTCTTTCTTTCTTTCTTTCTTTCTTTCTTTCTTTCTTTCTTTCTTTCTTTATTTCTTTCTTCTTCTTCTCTCTCTCTCTCTCTCTCTCTCTCTCTCTCTCTCTCTCTCTCTCTCTCAACTTTTTTTTTTAAAAAGTGCTTCAGTAACTGAACTTTAGTAAATAGCTCTCTCATTCACCTCATATCCATGCAGCATTTTCCGGTCAGGAAAAGAGATCAGTGTAAATAGATTTGCGAGCTATATATGAAGGAGGAAATGTGGGGACAGGAAGTAAAAGCATGAGTTTTTAAAAAAAAATGCATCCCAGGAAGAAATCTGGTCTCAGGTTAGGGCCTAAATGGAATAAGAAGAATGATTTGTCCCAAACCTTTGACTCCTATGAAGGGTGCATGAACTTTTTTGAAAGGTTCAAAGAGTTCAAACACTTAGTGTTCTTAGAGGCTTACTATCATCCTTATTTGGCTTTGTTTTCCTAGGACTCTTTTGGGGCTAGTGACAGACCTGCCAAAAAACCACAAGAAAGGCTCCTTTGGTTGGAAAAAAATCTTTGCTATGGGAAAAAGAAATCTTTGGAAACTTCTCTCAAGACATATCCTATCCCCAACATTTATAGTTCAATTTTTCCTGCTCAAGTGGCCAAGTCAGGATTTGTCTGAATGTGTTGATGATTCCCTCCTCAGACTTTCAGGCCATTCATTTTAACAGAGTTCTTCCTAAAATATGGAAGTGGGGAATGGTATCAAGGTATCTTGTACTTGAAGAATATGAATACATACCTAGTACATTTTTTTTCTTTTAAACCAATTGAAATTTATAATTTTAGGGTAAACATCAAGTTACTTTCACCTTAGTTTTATAACCACAATAAATAAATCCCTTAGCACTTAGGAATGGCCTTAGCAATTTCAAATGTTTCTTGGGGCTGAACTGATCACTTAAAATTTGCATATTATTTAGTTGGATTATAGTGGCCTGGTTAGCCAAGTTAAAATGCAAAGTTTCCAATATATAAAGAGTGTTTATACAATGGGAAATTATTTACATACATACCTTCCAAGGAGTTAGATGTGTCTTCCTGTACTTCAAATGCCATATTATTCATATGAATAACCTTTTTTGACCATATGAGATGAGATTTCTGTTCCAGCTTTAAAGACTGGCATTTTTCTTTATATCTATTCCATAGTAACTGATTTTTAAAAATTCACCCTTTTAAAGGCTATCAGGATACACTCAAGTCTGATTTGAGAAGTAGCATGATGTAGGGGATAGTATATTATAGTTGGAGTCAGAAAGACCTGGTTCAAATGCAATCTCATGTGCCTGCACACATCACTTAACCACACACACTCTTGCCTTAATTTTCTTATCTGAAAAATTGAGTTCAACAGTTTTTTAGGCCCCTTCTAGCGCTATACTTATGATAGACAATTTAGATTGCCATGTGGGAAAATTGGGGGCCAATAACAATTTTCGAATTATTTTGAATTCATACTTTATAATCTGTAAGAAATTTAAATAAAATTTCATTTTAATACTCTAATTGATATTTCTTGAACTTGACAGGACTTCTGTCTCTATCTTTTATATAGACTATTCTCCATGTCTAGGATGGACCTTTTTATAATTCAAAGATATATTATTTTCCCAATTATATGTAATAATAATTTCCAACATACATTTTCCTAAATTATAAGATCCAAATCATCTCCCCAACTCCCTTCTCACTTAGAGATGGTAAGCAATTTGATCTGGGTCATACATATATTTTCTTGCAAAACACACTTACATGTTGATCATTGTTGTAAGAGCACCCTCATACAAAACCAAAACCTCAAAATAAAACCATAAATACTCAACTGTGAAAGATAGTATGCTTTGATCCTCCTCCACATGATGCCAACACTTCATTCTCTGGAAGTACATAACATTCCATGTCATAGGTTCTTCAGAATTGTCCCAGATAGTTGTAGGCCTGAGAGTAGCCAAGTTTTCACAGTTGATCATCATACAATATTACTGTTACTATTTACAGTGTTCTCCTGGTTCTGTTTATTTTGCTCTGCATCACTTCATGTAGATATTTCCAGCTTTTTCTGAAATTTTCTTGCTTATCATTTCTTATGGCACAGTGGTATTCCACCACCAACATACACCACAATTTGTTCAGCAATTCCCCAATTGATGGGCATCCACTCAAATCCCAATTCCAGAAAAATAGCTGCTATATAAATTTTTGTACAAATAGGTTCTATCCTCTTTTTAAAATTATCTCTTTGGGATACAGACCCACTATTGGCATCATAGAATTAAAGGATATGCTGAATTTTATGGCCCTTTGGGCATAATTCCAAATTACTCTCTTGAATGGCTGGATCACACACACACAAGACAAGATATAATCATTCAATTTTTTAATCCTTATCTTCTGTCTTAGTAGCAACTTTGAAACAGAAGGCCATGGGCTAGGCAAATGTAGGTTAAGTGACTTGTCCAAAGATACACATTTATCTAGGAAGTTTCTGAGGCTAGATTTGAACTTGAGACCTCCCATCTCTAGGTCTGTCTCTCTATCCACTAAGCCACCTCATTGCCCTGTTATGATCATTCTCGATCATTTATATTTGCCCCTATTTGTAGTGCAGTGCTTTAAGTGGAGAATTCAATTTTATTCAACAAACATTTATAAGCTCCATCTAAGTGCTGAAATAGACAATGTTATACAAGGTAAAAAATAGTCCCTTCTCTGAAGAAGTTTAGATTCTACTAAAAGGAGGTATGTGCCTGTGGAGTAGGAGAAGTAGAACACATTTATAAGGCAATGCAATGTAATTTTAGGAAGTAGGAAGTGATAGAAATTGAATAAATCAGGAAAATTTTCATGTAGGAATTGGCACCTGAACTTTGAAAAAGGCTATAGATTCTGGGCGACAGAAGTTAAAAGAGAATAGATTTCAGATGTGGGGCCCCATCTGTGCCAAGGTGTGTGTATATATATATATAAGAGATGGATTGTCATGAATGGGGGATGGTTAGTAAGTCAGTTTGTCTGGAATTGAGATTACATGAAGGGAAGTCATTTTATGAAATTAGACTGGAAATGTAGGTAGGAGTCAGATTGTGGTGCGCTTTAAATGTTAGACAAAAGATTTCATATTTTATCTTAGAAGAAGATTTTTGAGTAAGGGTAAGGAGAGATTAGTGGTCTATTACATGGTCATATTTGTGTGCAATGACTCCTTCTTGGCTAGTCCCCTAATTTGTGCTGTTGCATTACCAGATGATATCTGCCGTCTTAGTTTCTAGGCTGCCCTATCTTATTCCTACCTTTATATAGCTCATGAGTCCCTTACTGGTGTACTTCCTTTTAATAACTAACCAGGATACTGAACACAGTAGCTTTAAAAAAATGCTTGATGATTTGACTGAGTCTTTTGAAAGCTGGTTTATCAGTGCCTTTTAGCTCACTTGCCCTACTGGTCAGATGAAAAGACTCAATTTAACAAAATAGATGGTAATAGATCTTTAATGTGATTTCCACTAAAAAAAAAGAAAAAACCCTACCTGATATGAAACTATTTTATAGTGCTAAGGACTTTCTTTCTGGGAATTACAATCCAAGTCTCATCTCTTTAAGATTGTTAAAATCATTATCTATCCATACTATCTCTGAGATCCATATATACCATCCATTCTCAAAGATCCCATATATATATATATATATATATATATATATATATATATATATATATATTCATTTTTTAACAAGATGCTAGCTAGTCTGGAAGCAGGGCGAGTGGTCTAAGGGTGCACTGCTGTTCCTAGGGTTTCTGTGCTTCATAAAGTCAAGTCAACAAGAATTTATTAAATTGTGACTATGTGCTAGACACTGTGTTAAATGTTGAGACTATGAGAGAAAAGCAAAAATAGTAAAAACAACAAAATAACAAAACTCTCCTCATTCTCCTTAACAGGGGAGAAAACACACTAATGACAATACTCAAACAAGATATAGACAGGATAAATTGGAGATAACCACAGAGAAAGGCACTAGCATTAAGAGAGACAAAGAAGGGTTTCTTGCAGAGAGTAGGATTTTATTTGAAACTTGGCAAAAACCTAGAAAGTCATGAAGCTGAGGTGAGGTGGGAAACATTTTTTTTTGACCAATCAAAAAGTATGGAATATCTTATGCAAGGAATGTCTCAGAGTCCAGAAATGACTCCTTGGAGCCCTGAAGATGGATGATCTAGAACAGCATTGGTGAACCTTTTAAAGATCATGTGCCCAAACTACACCAAATAGCTGCCTGTGAAGCCCTCCCTCCCCTCATTATCCCAGACAGCAGAGGGAGGAAGTGCTTGCTTTGGGCTGCTGGACAGAGAGGAGGGGCATGTGGAAATTGTCCTCAGTTGCAATGGAGAGGGGGATTGGAGCAGCTGCCTCCAGCACGACTGGGCACATGCCAACACATATCTAGATGATAATGGTGGTGATCTAGCCTACCCAGAAAAAGCTCCATCTGACTTTTAAGGGAATCTGCTTCAGCTGGACTAGCTCATGAGATATATTGTGGAGATAAAAACAACAAGATTTGGTAACTGATGAAATTGAGCAGGGCACAATGTTGTATGGGAGAAAGAAGAGTCAGGGTTTACTTCAAGAGTACAAATCTGAGTCACAAGAAGGATGATGGTATCAATAAAAATAGGGAAGTCATTAATGGTTCAGAATAAGGGACGGAAATAATAATCCAAATAATTGAGGCCAAGATGACAATTTCCATTATGTTTAATCTAAAAGTGGGTAATCTAAAATATGTGTGCCATCCTAAAAATTGCCTGATTTTGAACTTTATTCCATTAGAGAAGATTTTTAAAATGGTCTCCACTATCTAAAGACTTTAAATTGGCAGAGGTCAGGGATGGTGTGGCTAAATTATTTTTTATTAAGCATCCAACATAATATTATATACTTTTAGATACTTAGTAAATATTATTTGATGCTGCCAAGCTCTTTTCTTTGTTATACAGTTTACAGAACATGAGAGGAAAACAGGCAAACTGTTATATATTACCCAAGCGAAGTGTTCAAATAACCAACTTAGAGGGTAATAAGAGATTAGGCAAATAAAATAAGAATGCTATTTTAAAATGTAGTACACTGAAATGTACCTGATTACATACTTATGATCTTGGATAGATTGAACCAATAAAATCCAAGAAGCATTTTATTTCCACCGTGTAAATGTGTGGCAAAACCTAAGTGATCATTTTAAGAGGCTTATAGTGTCTGACCAGTTTCACTATATCTCTGGCATTCTCCCATAGAGACATAGCAATAAAAAATAGTCACTCCTCCTCAGTTTTTATTTGTAATTCCATGATGTTTGTGCATTTGGGAGGGATTTATCACTCAGTTCAGTAAGTCCATCCAATTTACCTTTCCAATAGGAAATGATTACATGAACACTTAGCTGGGGTATTCACTACATCTTCCATTAAGATATGTTTGTGCCTTCCACTTATCTCCATTCACCCCTTTCCCCCCCAACCTAACAGTAAACCTACAAAAAGACTTCTTATTATAATTTAAGCTTCTTGGTCTTTCTCTTGCTTTCCCTCTTCATCACTGATACTGAGAAGAAATTGAGTACATTGCTATTTTCCTCTTTTTTTCTTGTTAGTCTTTTTTTTTTTGTCCCCTTTTTATGACTGACTATTGTCTATGTGTCGTCACCAGTGTCAGAGAGGCAGGGAGATATAGCATATCAAAACAGTAAAATTGGGTTCAAGTTCTGCTTCTGATGCTGATGTGGGCATCAAGTTACTTTTCCCCATTGGCCCTCTCCTGATGTGTGGCCCTGGACAAGCTAATTAACTTCTCAGTACCTCAGATGAATCATCAAGTTAGTAACAAATTTGCTGATTAGCATAGAGTTTAGGGATTTCCATATAATAATGAAATCATAGTATCAGACTGAAAAAAAAAACTTTTTAAGAGTGCTAGTCTGAGTTCAAATCAAGCTTCACATGCTTAAACTATATGATCCTGGATAGGCTATTTAACCACTATCTGCCTCTGGAGATAATAATGAGATCTATCCTTAGAGTTGCTGCGAGGATCAAATAAGTTAATATTTGTAAAGTTCTAGGTACTATGATAGAGACCTGTGTGTGAAGTCAGGAAGATTCCTCTCTCTTATGGTAGCAGTATGACCCTGCCTCAGTCACTTAACCCTTCTTGCCTCAGTTTCCTCATTTGTAAAATGAGTTGGAGAAGGAAACAGCAAATCATTCTGGCATCTTGGCCAAGAAAACCATGAATGGGTACACAGTGCTCACAGGGCTCACAGCCTTGACTGAAAAATGACTATATAATTGCTAGCTATTGTTATTTTTATGCCTACAACATTTTCCCATATTATTCTATCCTCTAAATATTTTCCTTTTAATCTTGTCTCTTTTGGGCTCCCTCCAGTATCCCTTATTCTTTCTTCTTCTCTCCCTATTTCCTGCCATGCTTTATTTTTTTTTTCTATGTGGAATAAATAGAGCATCTAGAATAGAAGGAGGAAATCCACTCGGAAGATCTTATTGTCATCCTAGAAGGTGATAATGGGTGTCTATAGTACCAATGGAGATAGGAAGAAGGGAAAGGTTAGGATGGTATGCTGAAAGAATACCTTGTACCTTGTCACTGGAAATGGAAGAGGAAGAGCCAAAGATGATAATGAAGTTCCTGGCATGAGTGACTGGGAGAATGATGGTTCTATTTAAATTAAAAAATCTGGCGCCAATCAATTTTTTCGGTCTTATCAAACACTATTTCTTTCAACATTTTCTGTGTTCCACTTAAATCAAATCCCTTTGAATAAATTCTGCTCTTTTCTTTCTTTTCATTTCCCATTCCTGCATCATCCTTCATACTATTTGCCTACTGAATTCCTAGCTGAATATTAAAGCCCAACTCAGTGTTACCTTTTACAAGAAGTCTTCAATGATATGATGAATCTTCTCCATTATACAGGTTGGTAAGAACTTTCCTCTAAGGGCAATATTCTAAAGTTTTACATTGTCATGTAATGTACTTTTAGTTGTTATGATTCTTGTTTTATATTTCTATTTGATTTTAAGTTCCAGGAGGATGGAGAAATTTTCTTTGCTAAACATCTGTTTTCTCCCATCTTTTTGCAAAGGTCTTTTTACGCAGTAAAAGACCACTAGATATTTGTTGAATACTATTAAAATTTTCCACTATTTAAAAGTGGAAAGAACATTTATATCTTGACTTTTTTCTTCATTTCAAGTCTTCTTATACCTCTCCACATATTCTACAATCCAGCTATTTTGGTTTTCTTACAGTTTCTCAAAAACAATATCCCATCTTTCCTCTCTGGGTCTTTTTACTGACTGGCTCACATTTCTGGAATGTGCTGCCCTTTTGCTCACTTCTTGGCTTCCTCAAGATTCCCCTTGAGTCCTACCTTCTATACCTTTCCCTAAGATTTGCTTCCATCTACTTAAAAAAAAAGTCTCATGCCTTCCCTCTTAGAATTAATACTGTGTATTGTTTCCAAGGCAGAAGAGCTTGGCAATGAAGGTTAAGTGACTTGCTCGGGGTCAAGTAGCTAGAAAGTGTCTGAGGTCTGATTTGAACCCAGAACCTCCCATCTCTAGGTCTGGCTCTCTATAACCCTAGCAACCTAGCTGCTTGCTTCATTTTTTATATGTTTTTAAAAATACTTTAAATCCATTTTTATATCTTTTTATAAAATATACTTTTATTTCTGGATTTTTATATCTTGTCTCCCCTATTAGGATGTATGTTCCCTGAAGGCAGAGGTTTTATTTGGGGGCAGGACCTTTTTGAAGCCTCAGAAGTTTGCACATTGTGAGACACATAGTTGAGTGTTTAATAAACATTTGTTAGTGATTGAAATCAACAATAGTAGTTGAAGCTAAACAAATAAAGAAGAATTAAAATTTTGAAGTTCTCAGATTATAGAAAGATTATAGATGGTTCATTTAGAAGAGTAGGAAAGGTACCCAAAAGCAGATACCAGTCACATTCAAGTCATATGACTATTTTTTCAAGTCTTCATGCCTTTAATAAGGCAAATTTATGCAGAGTATGAAGGTGTTCTTGATAAAAACATGAAAAAGAAACAGATCTTGTGCAATATTGTATAGTAGAACAAATCTTTACAATTACACAACCTAGAGAGATATAGGGAATATAAGATGCTAATGTGTCTATTGGTTGGTTTTTAAAAAGCATTTATTATTTTCCCATATAGACTAGTGAAATAGGACCTCACATGAATAATTAACTCCCAATAAAGCAAATAACTGAACAGTTACTTCAAATGGATACTCCTAGCAAATTTAGATGGTTTAGCCAAAGTGAGGATCACATAGAAACGGGATGTTTTGTGCAATTTAGAGGTCTCTTTTTATATTGAAATGTTCATCGAGTAAAGAATGGAACTCTGAATTAGTAATAAGGGGCTATTATGATAATATAATTTCTGGCTTAGTGCTTTGGACTCGTTTAACCTCTGGGCTGTACTCTTAACAGGAACCATTTGGATAGTACCTACAGCCACGCCATCATTCCCTTCCTTCACTCCCACTCTAAAATCTACAAATTCCAAAGCAGACGGTGGTCACTATATCTCCTCGCATTTAACTGCTGCCTTCTTTAATGAATCCCAAATGCTATTTCTAAAATAATTTTTCTCACCTGCTCTTATCCCTTTAATGCATCATCTCTTTACTGCAGACACTCCAGTGGCTCCCCACAGTCTACTGTGGCAGATTCGAATTAGTTGCATACATTAAGACTCTTCACTAATCTCCTTCTGTCTGTATCAGCTGTTTTATTTTCCTGTATTCCTTCATTTGCTCTCTGGGTGTTCTTCTGCCTCTACATGTTCCATGTCCTCTTTCATACTGTGAAAAATGATGATGACGATCTCCTATTTCCTAGCAGTGGAGACACCATTACATTTTTTTAAAAAAGAAAAAAAAAACTTAAACCTTTCCAGGAAATTTCACCTGATGAGCTAAGTTGGAGGAAACACACACATACCATTAATTCTTCATCTGTCCGTGTCATTGGAAAAGAGAAAAGAACTAGAATTGTGATTTCACAGATAAAAGGAATTGCTATTGAATAAACTTCCTCTAACAAAGAGTGCCAATACTTACTCTGCAAATTATAGTTTTAGAGAGTTGCCTAGGGAATCGAAAGATTCAGTTGCCCAGGGTCACATAGCCAGTCTATGTCAAAGTATCTGAACCAGTCCTCCTTTCTCTGAGGCCAGCTCTCTATTCAGCATACCAAGTTATGTCTCGTATTTCTATGTCATCCAGGGTAAGATTGGAAAATACCTCTTGCAGACATGGGATGTTTGTAGTCTTTGAGGAAGCCAAGGAAGAAAGAAAGTAAAGATGAAGAACAATACTTATTAAACACTTGCTATGTGCCAAGCACTCTACTAAGTGCTGGAGATAGAAAGGCAGGTAAATCACAGTTCCCATCCTCGAGGAACTTTTAGTCTTTTGATGGAAACACCACGAAAATAACTACACATAAACACACACACACACACACACACACACAAATATACGATCTATATAGTGTAAGTGGAAAGAAATTTCAGAGACTCTGGTGGAATGAGGGTAAGAGTGGAACAGACCAGAAAAGGTCATAATGAATCCCAAATGGAACTCCTTCAGTTTTTTTCTTTAAACTATCAAAATTTGAAACTTGGACAAATTTTCATTTTTGCCTATATCCCATACATTTTTTAGACAGCTAATAGCAATTAAATAGTCATGACTGTAATTCATTATCACTCCTTTGCTCTTTTGGGCATCAATCCTAAAATTTTCACAATGTCAAAGTCTCACAGGCATAAATTGACAGAGGAAAATGACAGAGGTGTAGGACCATACCATATGAAGATGAAAGTTAGAATCTGACAAAGAGTTCAGTTGAAAGATGGGCAGGTGACTTGGAGTTGTAAAAGAGTAGCTCATTCTGGTTGAAAGTTTTGGGGAAAGGATCATCTTGAAAGAATGAATTATACTTTTGTTATTACTTAGTTGTTTCAGTTGTGTCTCACTTTCATGACTCCATTTGGGGTTTTCATGGCAGAGATACTGAGTTGTTTGCCTTTCCTTCTCCAACTAATTTTATAGAGGAGGAAACTGAGGCAAACAAAGCTGAATGCCTTGTCCAGGATGACATAGCTAGTAAGTGTCTGAGGCTAGATATGAATTCATTAAGATGTCTTCTGAGTTCAAATCTAGCCTCAGACACTTACTAGCTATGTCACCTAGCTATCTGAATTGTACTTCGTGTCTAAATAAATTATTGTTCCTGTGACTATAAGTGTATTTTTTGTTTTTCTCGGCTGTATTTGTTATCTGAGGAGCTAAGCTTACTGTCTTATGGTTATACTTTAGAATTCTAGTACTTCTTTCACAATATGGAAAGAATTGTGAAAATGATGAAATATTTTATGATTTGAGATGTGCTGGATACATTTAAAAATTACACAACCTATATATGTTGAATTTACGTTGCCCAATCTGGTTATGTCATGGAAACTATGATTGTTGGCTTGATAGAGTTTAATAGTATCTCATAGCAGGGGATAGGCATTAAGTAAAATATGAAATACCATCTATTCATTCACCAAATATCTCCTCAACAAAGTCCTATGCTTATGTCTCATTGTGGTTTGTAGGAAACCTTGGATTGTTGAAATCGTTCCTAAAAGAACTTGAATCCTAGTAATTTCTATCAGGCTTGAAAGTTTTTGTGTATGGACCCATAGACCATGCCAGTCAAATATGAAGTCATATTTTTAGAAAGTTGGCACTAGGTGATAAGTTCTTTGGCTTTATTTGATTTTGATATTTAATAGGCTGCTAAAAAAATAATCTCCTGAGTTATGTCTGTCATAAAATCTCATTAATTGAGTTGATGCATTGAAGATATGTTTGAAAGGAACCTTTAATGCTACATTTTGTTCTACCAAGTAAAATACTTTAATGGGACATTGTGCAACAATGATGGGTCATTAAGGCTACATTTATAACAATGGACTAATCACTTAAATTCCCTAGGCCTCAGTTTTCTCACTTGATAAGTGATGAGCTTGAACCTCACATGTCCCTTCTAACTCTAGAGCTATGAACCTGTACTTTTAAGATTTGTTTCCTAAGAGACAGACTCCTGGATATAAGCTTCCCTATACTTAGCAAAATTTCTCCTTAGATATTAGACACAAACCCATGTTCTAAGTCTCTGTTTCTTGTTAGCTTTTTCTAGAACTTGTGCTCTCTTACATAGACTTCTAAAATCCATAGTTATCTCAACATCACAATAAAGCAATGGAGTAGGACTTTGATGTAAGGTGTTGGCATTAGATTCCTAGAATTCATAGTTTTTTTGAGGGGGGGAAAGCTAGCTTTGGAATCATGGGGTTCAGATCTTGACTCTGACACTTACTACCTGTGGATAGCAGAAAAATTTCTTAAACTATCACCTAGCCCCCATTTTCTTTGCCTATAAAATGAGAGGTTATACCAGATGACCTCTAAGGGCACAGTTACTGCTCTCAATGTAGGATCCTCTAAGTCTTAGTTCACATGTCTTCCTCAATTTTAGTAGTTAATTCTTTCTCTCTCCTTCCCTCCCTTTCTCTCCCTTTCTCTCTTTCTCTCCCTTTCTCTCTCTCTCTCTCTCTCTCTCTCTCTCTCTCTCTCTCTCTCTCTCTCTCTCTCTCTCTCTCTCTCCCTTCCTCCTCCATCTTCTCCCTCCTTGCTTCTCTTTCTTTTCAGTTTTGATTTTGTTTCTGTCTCATGTGCTGATCAGGGTACACATAGTAGTTGCTTAAAAATACTTGGATTTAATAGGTTACTGTTGACATTGTTAAATTTCATCTTTTCAGATTCAATCATCCGACATTCTAACCTTTCAAGATAATTTGTGATCCAGTTTCTGTCACCCAGAGAACAACTATTCTTTCTAGATTCACTAATACAAGTGCAGTGGGTGAAAGGTAGCTAGGTGGCTAAGTGGATAGAATGCCAGACTTGGAGTCAGGAGGACTTGGGCTAAAATCTGGCCTCAAACATTTCCTAGCTGTATGACCCTGGGAAAATCATTCAACTCAACTGCCTGGCCCTTATTGCTCTCCTGTTTTGGAAGTGATACTTGTATTGTTACTTAGACAGAAGGTAAGCATTTAAAATAAAAAAAAATACTAGTGCAGGGCATTAACTCCAGTATCTATTATCTGGCAATTAGATGGTCCAATGAATGCGGCATTGGGACTGGAGCCAGGAAGACTTGGGTTCAAATGGAATTGCAGACAATTAACCCCGTTTGCCTCAGTTTCCTCATCTGTAAAATGGGGAAAATAACAACTATGTCCCAGAGTTGTTGTGAGAATCAAATGAGTCAATAATTTGTAAAGTATTTAGCACAATATCTTGTAGCCAAGTCATGGTATCGTTCTTATTAGATTTTGGTTTTGTGAATTTAATATAAAATGTAAACCTTTATCCCACCAGACTAATCTCCTTGTGCAGAACACAAGAGGCCATAGAGCTACTTTTACTAATAAATAATTATAAATTAATATGCAGTCTAAGAATTTTTCATTATGACAGCTATAAATACACGCATACACATAGACATGTGTATATGTACATGTGAATATATTCATACATATATAAGTATGCTCAAGTTTATACAATATTTATGCCTTATATTGTAATCATTGTATGCATATATACAAATACATATGCATGTACATATATAAATAATATTACATTATACATAATCTGTATGTTAAAGTTTATACAATATTTATGTTTTATAATATAATCATTCCCATCATAATTGGGCCAGAGATTTCAATTTACAGATTAATTTCATTGTTTGTGTTTCCATTGTCAATTTTTGACAGCACCATAGCCTTAGGATAGTGGGGATTTCCATTTGTCAATTCTGCTTTTCATAAAATGTTCTGGCAAATGTTTGCTTTGTTAATAGCTAGAAATTAATAAAATCATACCAATTACAAAGTCTTTGAATCATGATGTTGGAAATGAATGAGGTTGATTGAGATATTGAACCACAGCTTTGCCTTTATCCCTATCTTAGTCAAAATCCAAGTTTGTGCATGGATTGTTGTGAATCAAACTCATTTAGACAGGTAAAATTAGTTTTCTGGATAAAAAATGTTGGTTGGAATTATGAAAAAAATTCCTATAACCCAAAGGTGTGTATAGATAGATATGTATAGGTATCCATATTCAATGCATACCTATGCAAGAAAGAGGCAAAAAGGTGTGTTTTGTGTAGTGCAGGCAAGGAAGATAATATTATTTTTCTTATGTCCAAGTTCAATGGAGGTATATAGAGAAATGATTGCTTTCTCTCTAACTTTCAGGAAAGTTCATGGAGGTGGTGGTATTTAAGATGTGTTTAAATGTTGGAAAAGGAGCTAAGAAGATTTGAAGTTAAAGGTAGAATGAGGTAGTCCAGGCTTTGAGTATTGCTTGGAAAAAGCTCATAAGGCATTTATTAAGAAGTGGGATATGAATACTTGCTCCCAAGATAGTAAAAGGTATTGGTAACTGGAAACTGTAGCAGCAGAAGCAAAGGAGGAACATCACATACTTGGGAATTCACCATGTCTTCATTTTTCCTTCTTTTCCTTGACAGTGCTATACCTGTATGAAGGATAGGGAGGAACTTGTGAGAATGAGAGATAAGATTTCTTTTGTCTTCTTTTAGCTTTCTTCTAGGAGCTTTGGGTCCTGCAGTTGCTTTGAGATTTGAGAGAAAAGATGGACGATGCCAATTCCACCTCAAGTTGCAGAAGACAAAGACTGAAATGAAAAAAACTGTCATTCTCTAACATGAACCTGATCACAGCTTGCTATACTGGAGACTTCAAGAAACTTCCTCTTGGGTAAGATCTAGGATTCTCTCTCTTGGTTAAGTTGAGTTACTTCACTCTCATTTGGAGAGTTCCTTCTCTCTGTTTTGTTTGGTATATATTCTTATATGTATACTTTCTCTGCCTTCTATATTGCCACTGATTTGAATGACGGATTTCTTTGTTAATTGTTATATATGTTCATTTTGGAACTTGTATTTAGTGCAACGAGAGATAGGCCTTATATCTAAAGCTTGGGGTTCTGCTTATTTGGAATGTCCCCTTTCCCTTATCTTTATCTGTCAAAGGTCTAATTCAAACCTCTTTTGGGAGACCCTCCCAAAAATATACAAGTGTACAATAATCTCAGAAATTGCTTCTCTGAAATCCTATAGAAAAATTGTCTGAGCATTCATTAGATACTTACTATATACTTCCTCTAGGTCTTCTGTTCCCTGTTATGCCTTATACTCCTTCATTTCCCCCATGGCACCTATCAAGTGCCTTAGACAACCAATAATTGTTTTTTTTTTTTTCACACGAATGGATAGAATTTCCATGGTGCTAGGTATTAATTTCAGCTTGGTATCACTAGTTCATTATGATCTTTCCTTTTATCATCCACTTCACCTCAATCCCTTTGCTAGGGCATTCACAAGATAACCTTCTACTCTCAAGGCAGCAGTGAAATATGCTGATGAAACAAATTATTACTTCTCCAACCAGAAATGCCTTCAAATAAAAATCTAAAAATTAGAACAGAAACATCTGAATGGCTCAGTGGATAGAGCACTAGGCCTGGAGTCAGGAAGAACTGAATTCAAATCCACCATCAGAGACACTTGCTAACTGTGTGACCCTGAGCAAGTCACTTCACTTCTGTTTTCCTTAATCTACTGGAGAAGGAAATGATAAACCATTCCAGTACCTTTGCCAAGAAAACTCCATAGTCATTATCCGCATGCCAAGATCCTCAGAGTTACAGATACAGACATAAATGAATGACTCAACAAGAAGAAAAACTAGGTCCAATGACAATTTCTCCACTTTGTGCCTGCTATTTTCTCTTCTTCTACCAGGCCTGTCCCATTATCTAGTGATTATATCACATTTTACTTTATCAGGGGGTTATGAAATGAGAGTGAACAGAATTAAACAATTACAAATCTTTGTCTTTGTTTTATTTATCAATGAAGGAAATTAGTAAAGCTGACTGTCTAAATGTTTGCTCATTATTGAGCAAAGGCTTTCTGACTTTCCTTTTTTGTCCATGGACAATACTTTTTATAAGTGAGCTTGAACCCACTTCAAAATATATTAGACATAGTGTACTGGCTACCTGTTCTCTCTCTTTGCTGAGAAAGTCTCCTACAATACCCAGGGATTAGGAGGGTGGATTAACATAATCTTTAAGACAGGACTTCCTAATTTTAGGAATTTTGAAGGCTCAGAACATATTATAGAATAAAGCTGAGGCTTCTTCTTTTTTCCAACATCTTTAACAATGGGATAGTCTATGATAGTTTTTGCTTTCACATAAAAGATAAACTAGATTTCCTTTCCTCTACAAGTCTGTGATAAATTTACTAGTTCCAAACTTATATTCATATCTCTAAACATAGCACATAAATTTTTCTCTTGAAGGAAAATTGAAATTTTTTCCTAGTAAAATACCTATCTTTCCAAAATCCAAGATAATTTTTGCTATAGAAATCCTGAAGTTTTGTGGGTTTAATCTTGTTTAATGACTATAGTACATTTTATTATTTTTCATTAAATATCACCACGATAATAAAACCTTTGTTGGAGTATGATATGAGAATATATTTGCATGGTTTGCTTATTCAAAACATTTGCCATGAAATATATGTGTAATATTTAATAGTGTGAATACATACTCATTATAATGTTATTCTTAACTGAAAGGAAATCCTTCCAAGCAAAAGTCATCCCATCAAATCTTGAGAGTTATGTAAGGATATCACTTAGCGTTTATGCTTCATATTTTTAAACACAGTCTCTCTGTTCAGATAACCTAACTTGCCATAACCAAAGCAATCTCCTTTTAATTTATGGTGAATCCCAATTTTAATCATGTCTGCCCCCGCCCTCCCCCAGACTGCATGCTAGTTATAAGTCACTCTAAAGACAGTTTTAAAATGTGAACAAATCTTATATGACACTATCACCCATTCTTTGTCTTAAATCAAAAGCATTCTTATATGTTTCAGTGGGACCTAGGAAATTTGGGAATTTTAATAAGTACATGGCATGAGAAATTGTAGAAAAGGCAATTATTTTTTCTTTTGAGGGACAAAATGCTGTGAAAAAAATCAGCTGCCTTTGCCACTATCATTATTGAATGTCTTTACCAAGTTTGCTTGGAATATTTTTTTATAGTCTTCATAGCATTCTCATAAGGTAAGCCTCATTGTAAGCATTTCCATTTCTGGAAATAGGAAACATACAACTTGGAGTAGTATGCTTGGTAGAAACTTAAGCTTTTTTAATAAATTGAATTTAATTGGTTTTCAGAATAAATGAATTCTAGCTAGCTAACTCCCTACAAAGAAGCACTAAATGAAGCCGAAATAGATGACAGAAATATTAGAAAACTACCTTCACTTTCTTCTGTTATGTTTATTTACATTTTCTTCCCACTTATTTTATTTTAATTGAAAATTTTCATTCTGAGCTCAACAAAAAATAGCATTTTCATGTGCATAGTGTACAAAGTTTCACACTATTATAAAGTCCAAAATCAGGAAGTAGGCTGGAAGAATGAACAAGCAAAACAAGAATCTCACCATAAAGAGGTATAAGAGTCACAAGGATGCTCAACACAAACCCAGAAGAATAGGAATACCTCCAAAATATCTACAAGCAAAGCTTCAAACAAAAACACAGCTTACACACAAATTTAACTAGAATTATTGAAAGAGAAGCAGCATTTTGAAAGAGGAGGAAAGAGAAAGACAATGGAATTTCATGTTGGAACTGAACAGTTCATCTCTATTTTAGTAGCCATCTTGTCCAGCAGAACATACTTACTATAATTCTTAGGGAAAACAAAGTATTATGGAAAAAAACATAGTCCTCATGCACTATGAGGTCAAGCTTAACAGCCGAAAAGCTCTAAAATTGCTTTAAAAATTGCCAATAATTTATTAGTCCATCATAGCTCAATGTATTATGCAACATTTCTTTACCCTTATGAAGGCAATTGAGAAGACTGAAGTGTACTTTGAGTAAAATAATATGTATCACTCATATTTAGGATCTTTGAATCTTTGCCCTAAGGATTTCTTATGTCTCAAGCCTTTAGTTCTTTCTATTTTTCTCTTCTGAAACCCCTCTGTTACCAGATCATGTCTCAGTTGTACATTTCATAGTGAAGAAAGTACTCAAATTAGTTTGTGATATGAATGACATTCATTAGATAGCTAGAGGGCTAGCAAATGGCCTCTACCTATATATTCCTATTTATACATGAATGAATAGCTCATGTACCACTCAATTTTGGATTCCAGACAAATCAGGGGTGCAATTCATATGTGTATTTTCAATGAAATATTTTATCTATCTATCTATCTATCTATCTATCTATCTATCTATCTATCTATCTGTTGGTCTATTCTTCTATCCATGTATCGATGTATCTTTCCATTCATCCATATATCCTTCCTTCCATCCATCCATCCATCCATCCATCCATCCATCCATCCATCCATCCATCCATCTATCCATCCATCTATCCATCCATGTATCTATCTATCTATCTATCTATCTATCTATCTATCTATCTATCTATCATCTCAGACAGAAAATCACTTAGTTTGACTGAAAACATCTCATATTAAGTTCAGTTTTTCCCATGCTGAGACTGAATAAGAAACATGAACTGAAACAATATAAGTTTTAAAGAGATTAAAGAAAATAGTAAAATAATATACAAAGAATCATATACATTTCTGAGTTAGACCAATGTTGTCTGTTTCATCTCTGAGTATTTTGGAAAGAATCTCCTCTAATACTCATTTTCTACTGTGTCTCTTTGTGCCATTAGTTAAAGAGTCCTTGAGAGTTATGGTTTGAAAACTGTCTAATGCCAGTATCTGACTTATGCTCTCAGACTCTCCAGTTAGTTCTGATTGTGGATAGTTTCTTTTTCTGACCTTCTGTCTTAGAATCAATACTAAATATCAGTTCCAAGGCAAAAAAGCACTAAGGGGATATAGCTAGATCACCTCAGTGGATTAAAAGCCAGACCTAGAGACAGGAGATCCTGTGTCCAAATTTGGCTTCAGATACTTCCTGGCTATGTGACCCTGGGC
Source organism: Gracilinanus agilis (assembly GCF_016433145.1). Lineage (NCBI taxonomy): Eukaryota > Metazoa > Chordata > Mammalia > Didelphimorphia > Didelphidae > Gracilinanus > Gracilinanus agilis. Next base: position 534,832,921 of record NC_058131.1, read on the forward strand.
AAGTCACTTAACCCCCATTATATGACCCTTATCACACTTCTACTTTGGAACCAATATTGATTATAAGACAGAAGGTACAGGTTTAAAAGAAAAAGAAATGTGGTAAGTCTTAAAAACTTCCTCAATCAGCAATTACATTCCTGCATTTTGGCCAGGTATCTTGAGAAAAAATAGTCATTTTCCCATTAAACAGTCTTCAGTTACATACATAAAAACATACACATACACATATGACATACATAGAAATTGGGAATTTTAGAAAAGAAAGTCACAATCAAGAGTATAATCTAAGCCTCCCATAAGATTAGCTCTTTGAAATGAGCTTTTATTTTAATTGTTGTTCTGTTTTAAAAAATAATTTAAAACTGTTTTGCTCTTCCCCTTCTTTATTATTAAAAAAATTTAAATTATTCCAAATGTCTATACAACCAAACAGAATAAGAATTTCTATATATAAAGAAAGAAGATATTACACAAATGAAATCACAGATAGCCTATATGTTTAACTTACTTATCTTCTTGTCTACATAATAGAACCTATCCACTAGTGTCCCAATCCCCTCTTTACCCTTCCCACATCACAAAAGATATTATAGAGGCCAACATGTTCATAAATTCTTTCATGTTTCATCTTTCTGTTCATTTTCTGGAGGTAACATCTTAAATTTATTTTCTTGTATTAGTTCTGTGGCTGTTATTATGTTCTTTTGGTTCTACTCATTTTACTCTTCTTTATCTTGCACAGTTCTTTCCAGGTTTTTTAAAAAATCAGCTTGTTCATTGTTTATTATGATGCAATAGTGTTCCACCACAATCATATACCACAATTTGGTGAGCCATTCCCCAATTGATGGGCATCCCCTCAATTTCCAGTCTTTGCCACCATAAAGACAGCTACAATGAATATTTTGGAACTTATGGGTTGTTTTCCTCCTTCTCTAATCTCCTTGGGAAACAAGGTATTTGTGGGTCTAAAGATAGAAAGAATTTAAAAACTCTCTGTGTGTAATCATAAATTGTTCTCTAAAATGCTGAACTAGTTCATAGCTCCACCAACACTATATTACTGTCCCCATTTTTCACATCCCCTCCAATATCTGTCAATTTCCCCTTTTGTCATTTTAGTGGTGGGTATGAGATGATATCTCAGAATTGTTTTAATTTGCATTTCTCTAATCAGTAGTGACCTGGAGCATTTTTTTCGTATACCTATATGACTTTGATTTCTTTATCTGAAAATTATTCATATTTTCCCCATTTATCAACTGGGTGATAGCTCTTATTCTTATAAATTAGACAACATTATCGCTATATAGTTTACATGTGAGATCTCTATTTGAGGGACTGTTTATAATTCCCCCACTCAATTTTCTGCTTTCCTTCTAATCTTGGCAGTCTTTATTTTATTTGTATAAAAATTTTCAAATTAACATATTCAAAATTATCCATTTTACATTTCACAATGTTCTCTATCTCTCATAAATTCCTCTCCTATCCATAAATCTGATAGGTAGTATGTTCTGTGCTTTTTTAATTTACTTACGAGATTTTCTTTTAGATCTAGATCTTGAATCTATTTCCATCCTCTCAGTGAATAGTTAAAGATGTTGGCCTATACCTACCTAGGTTCTGCCAAATTAGTTTCCAGTTATTTTTCCAAACAGTGATTTGTTATCCCAAAGTCCAGGATCTATGGTTTTTCTCAAATAACAGATTGCAATATTATAATATTTTACCCCTTCTTTTGATTAGGAGAAATACTATAAAAGTTCCTGATATTAGACCTGAAAACTGAGGTTTTCATGGGAAAATATAAAGAATTAATTTCATACATAAATCTTTGACCCCCTTCTATTTTTTTTATAATCCTATATTACTTAATAGTTCTTAAAAGAAACGAACAAGCCTGTTCTCATAAAATGGGCAACTTGAGCAATGTCAGGAGTATTGATTAACCAGCTTGGCCTTTGGCCAACTGATGGAGAGTTTTATTTTTGGCTTTAGCGTTCTATGATCATAGATGGGCTTACTAAGATATATGTGAATTTATTGAGAGTAAGAACTATTTCTTTGTATTTTTAGCCCCAAAAGCTTACCATATTCTTGGCACATAGTAGGCTCTTAAAAAAATCATGTCAATTAAATAAAGGGGCTATCATCATCTGTCCAAATGAAAACAAAGATATTTCAAATTACTGAAGAAGTTGCTTTACTATAAAGTAGCTACATATATAGACATGCCAGGATGATATCTAATTTTGTTAGCCCCATTTCAGAAGAGATTTCTTCTTATTTTTTAAAGAAGCAGGATCAGCATCATCTTTGTTTTTCTGAGGCTATTCTGACTATTAAATACAAAGACTCAAGTAGGGGGTACCAGGCTGTTTCAACATATTAGAAATGAAGATTTAGTTGCCTTATGAAAGTTATTGTTGGGAGAATTAATATATATTTGAATCAATCAACAAGTTAAGAGATGGAATAGGCAGAGTTGTGGTTTTAAAGATATTAGATCAGAGGTAGCTAGTACGGAGTCAGGGATTCTTACCTTTTAAAATTATAGTTCTGAGTTGTTTTCAAAATTTTACATTTTTTGAATGAAGCCAACTATAGATTTATTATTTACTTTAAAACTTAATTATAATATATTTACATTCAATACATATTTTGGAAAATAATATGATGATGCAAGACAATTATCATGGAATAAAGATAAGATTAAAGACTGCCTAAAAAGAGTATAGAGCTATTTTGATTAAAGGCATATTTTTTAGTATATCTTTTTTCTTTTTTACCATTCATGGTTTGACACTTGTGGAGTAAATGGATGCTAATATAATGCATTAGAAAGAATTTCCCTCCTGAGAGCAAATCTAGCTTAGCAAAGTGATATTTAATGTTTTCTATGATATTTATTTAACTAAAATGGCTGGTTAGATGTTAAACAGAAAAGAGGTTAATGATCTTTGTTATTGGTATTATAAAAAATTAAAAAAGAATAAAATAGGGTTAATGATGTATGCCATTACTGTTATCATGGAGATTAAAAATATGCAGTTGTCGGCTACATTGAAAAAATGGGCACCAAGCTGTGAGTAATTAGCAAAATTATATTATCTTCTAACCTTATAATTAATTACTTTGTTTAGCCGTAGTATTTTTTAATGCTGGTCTTTGGTGAATTTGTGTGAATATAAAAATTTGTGCATAATTTTAAATTAAAGTGACAAAGCAAATGTTATCATTTTCCTCATTTGAGAAGAGACCCAGTGGAACATGCAGTTAGTGCCAAACACATTGAATGGCGACTCATATGAATTCCAAATATAGTTAAAACTTGCACAACATTATTGTAAGAAGAGGTTATGTGATCTTGGTGGTCTGCTTAACTTCCTTATATTTCTGACATTCCCTGTCAAATTCAACAGTTTTATGTCCTTCCATTTTTAAATATAATTTCTTATCCCACTATTTCTTTGTCATGTGCATATTATGGTGGAGGAATAAAAATATGACTTTAATTCAGTTATTTCCTTTGTCAGAACTATATTATTTGTTGTCATTCCATAAAAAGGACTTTTATGAATTTATCCATTAAATATAATTTCCCAGTGTCCTCTTTTAAATCCCTGCTATGCATAAGTCACTGTGCTGGGTGGTAGGGAAGCAAAGTCCACCCTATCCATTGCCCCTGACAGATTTCTGTTTAACATAAACTATTTTAAGTTATCTTCCACTAAAGTGTTTCTCTAATGCTTGGGGTGTTTTAGTGTTGACTGAGAGTGCTCAAAAGCTATTGTAGTTGAGTGTAGGTTCTGGCAGGCTACATCAACCTAGAATTTTCAACCTAGTTAAGTCTGGAAGGGCTCACTAACATATGGTTGGCCACTAGATGACAATGAATATTTGCTGTCGCCATCATCATCATCGTTTTCCTGTGAGAAACTACTATTTAGAGAGGATAGAGAGTCAGCCTCTTAATCAGAGATGTTCTGGAATCAAATACTTCCTTTTCCATATTCTGGCTGGATTGCCTCACATCACTTAAGATCTCCAAAATGGGTTTGACTGACTTCTGAGTTCCCTTCCATCTCTAAGATTCTAGCTAATAAAGAATTAAATACTTAAAATGTGTGAAGTCCTATTCTAGGTGCTGTGAGAGAGTCAGCAAAATAGAAAATATAATTGTTTCCCTCAAGAAGCTTACATTCTCATGTTCGTTCTCAAAAGGTGCATAACTATGCTTCCGTTTCTTCATCTGTGTTATGGGAGAGGGTGAACTTAATATCCTCTAACATCCTTTCTAGCTCTAAATCTATGTTTCTATGTATATGAAAATAAATCTTGTAATACAAGGTAGGCTAACAATTTTCAAGTTCTTGGTAGAGTCAACAAAAGCTATAAATATTAGATGAAGCTCTTTTGTAGGTAGATCATAGAACCACAAATCTATATCTATATATGTATATAGTCATATAATGAATTCATTGAAGGGAAGTTTCAATTTTGGGGGTGTCTTTTGAAAGTTCAGAAATATGATAGGATGATGGAATATTAGTTGTCCTAGGAATTACACATAATAGAGATTATAAACACTGGAAAAAACATTTCTATAAAGTAAGACCAACAAAAGAATTAATTTTCTCAAGAACAGAAGTAAAAAAACCTGTTTAAGGAGAACGTCATAATTTCATATGTAATTCTCATTTTTTATTGCATATAGAAATGATCAGAATAATTGTTATGTATTAAGTACAGAATAACAAAAATGTGAAAAAGAAACTATTAAAATACATAAAAATGCATAAAAAAGAAATAGTTGTACCACTTCAAATATGGTTTGTTTTTCCCCCAAACAGTGGGCAGCTTATCAAGGGATATATTCTTTGAACAGCTAACAGCAGGGCTCCTTATGACCTTTCACTGAGGGCAAATGAGAAAAGGGGGAGTGGATCATGTGTGAGTGTGTGTGTGTGTGTGTGTGTGTGTGCATGCTGTGTACAATACCATACCTGTTTGTGTTTCCTGAGATCCTGTTCTGATTAAGTGAGGCATGAGGAAGATAAGAACCAAGAAGATATATCATCTGCCTCCTACCCACAGTTAGTCAGTGGACAGAAGAGTATCAATATAGCTGGGAGCATCATCAGGATTCTGAGCATGTGGAGGGCAGACAGGCATGAGATGTGAGCATGTTAATTGTCCTCTTTCAAAGGTCAGTCTGCTTCAGTGATGGTGTGAGTCTGAACCCAGGAATCTTCCCCAAACGTCCTCAGTTCACTTACTCTGATGTCACCAGTGAACTCTCATAATCTGTGGTGACATTGGAAGATTTTAGTAAAATTACAGTAGAATTTTTGGCAGAAGGAAAGAGATTTTTGCTTCATTCATAAAGAAAACAAATCCTCCAAGAAGGCTGACATTTCTTTGTTCTGTTTTAGTTTTAGTCCTTTTGCAACCCCCCCCCCCCCCCCCACAACCACCCATAGGCATTTGTTTATTGTTTTGCTTTTCAAAAGAAAAGCTCTTCCTTTGGAAAATAAACTGCAACATTCAGGAAATTTCTCATAGAGAGCTCCAGGCAATATTGGCTGTATAATTGGTGTTTGGAAAAGAGAATAGTTCACCACTGATATACAATTCTCTGTTGGAGAGTCAACAAATTCAATTCAATTCAATAAACATTTATTAAGAAGCTACTATTTGCAAGGCATTCTGCTAGGTGCAGGAGATACACAAATAAAAATAAACAACACTTTCCCTGCCTTTTAGAAATGAAGTCAAATGGATGGAGGTGGGGTGGTGAAGGCAGCAAGCAAGTATGACATGAGGTAGAATATAAAGATGAAGGAGACCTTCAGACAAAATGCTATTTTAAAAAACCTTTTCAGGAGGTAGAAAGCTAGTTTTTAGCAGGAGTGGTCATAGAAAACTTTGTGGAAGAGATAGCACTTGGATTGTACCATGAAAGAAGAAAAGGACTCCAAAAGTAGAAATGTGGAGAGGAATTCCTTCTAGGAATGGGAAATTACTTGTATGAATGCACAAAAATGTAAAACAAAGTTGAGGAAGACCCATTTGGCAGGAATGTAGATTTTGGAGGGTACTAAAAGCTACTGAAAAGTGTTTATATTATTTTATTCTGTAAGCAATGCAGGACAACTGAAGGCTTTTAAAATGAAGGTTTATATGATCAGACATGCAATGGGAAGATTAATTTAGTATGTACATTTAGTATGGACTGGAAGGAGGAAGAATCTGGCATTAAAGAAACCTATTAAGAAGCTATCATATTAGTAAGGGTGATAGATGATGAGGGCTTAAGTTAGATAGACCATCATATTATTTGAGAGGAAGGGACAGTTGCAAAAGATATCATACATGTAGAATGGACATGGCTTGAGAAATAATGGGATGTGAGAAGGTAAGGAAAAGGGAAAATTCAAAAGTGACTATAAGATATTCAACCCATGTGACCTTATGAATGGTGAGACCATTAACATTAATTGAAAATATGGCAAAGGAAGGTTTAGGTGGAGAATATGAGTTCAGCTTTGAATTTATTGACATTAAAGAACCTTTGCAATATTCAAGTGGAGAAATACAAGAAGTTGAAAAGAAAGACAACTCAAACTATATAATAATTAGTGCTCATTTCTTGCTAAACTTCATTCCAATACATATATGTATACACATATATTATAGACTAACTACTAATACAGGTGTGCTTATACATGTATCTAATCCTCATTTTTTCCTTGAGCCTTACCTTTTCAACTTTCTTTGGTATATTTCCACTCAAATATTCCACTGGTGCTTTAATTTCAATTTATCCAAAAGCTGAACTCATTTTCTCCCCTCACATCTTCTCTTTCCTTTTCATATTTCCAATTGATGTTGATGGTTTCGCCATCATCATAGTCATGTGGGATGAAAATCTTGTAGTCATCTTTGAGTCTTCCCTTTTCCTCACCCCCTTATATCCATTCATTTCCCAAGTCAAGACCATTCTATCATCACAATGTCTTACATCTGTCCTTTTCTCACTCCCATGATCATCTCTTTAACTTAAGCCCTTATCATTTCACCTAAACTATTCCAATAGTTTTCTGTATTTTTTGTATTTATATCACTTTTATTTCTTTTCTTTTAAAATTTTAATTAATTAGTTTGTTATATTTAAATACCCTACTACACATTTGACAGGTAACATTTGATAAAAAGATATATGTATATATAAAACTATGTTTTTCTTATTACTTTTTATCAGTTCTTTCTCTGGAAGTGGACATATACAAGTGATCTTCAAATAATATTTCTGTTGGTACATATAATGTTCTCTTGGTTGTGCTTATTTCACTTTTCATAATTTTTCATGTAGGTGTTTCCATGTTTTTTTTTCCAAAATTGAACTGTTTGCTGTTTCTATATGGCAAAGTAATAATTCATCACACAATTTGTTTAGCCATTCCCAAAATTATGGGCATCCTTTCAATTTCCAGTTCTTTGCCACCACAAATAAAGTGATTACAAATATTTTGAAATGTATAGTTTCTTTTACCCTTTCCTTAAATATCTTAGGAAATAAACTCAATAGTGGTGTCAAGAAGTATATACAGTTATAACTCTTTGAACTTAATTCCATGTTGCTCTCCAAAATGGTTAGATCATTAGATCAAAATGTTAGTTCTATCAATAATATATTGGAGTTTCCACCTTTCTGTATTCCCTCCAATATTTGTCATTTTGCCCTTTTATCATTATAGCTAATTTGATAGATATGAGATGATATTTTAGAGGTGTTTTGATGTGTTTTTTTAATCAATAATTATTTAGAGCATTTTTCAATATACAGAGAGAGCTTTGATTTGTTTATCAAAAACTGTCTGTTCATATCTTTTAACCATTTATCAATTGGGGAATGGCTGATATTCTTATATATTTGACAAAGTTCTTTATATATTTTAGCTACGAGACCATCCAAGATATGTCTATAAATCTTTTCCTCTCCACTTATTGCTTTCCTTCTAATTTTGGTTACATTAGTTCTATTTCTATTTATAGTTCCATACTATGACATATACTATGACAATAGCTTCTTTATAGGTTTCCCTTAATGAAATCTTGTTCCTCTTTCTGTCCATCCTCCATATAAATGTCAAACTACTTTTCCCAATGCATGTCTGACCATATAACTCCTTATTTTAAAAACCTTTAGTTGTCCTGTCTTGCCTATAGAATAAATTATATAAACTCTAACCTGTCATTTAAGACTCTCCAAAATCTATTTCCATTCTACCTTTCTTACTTTCATATTAGTTCCTTTCATGTAATCCCTATTCTTACCAAATGGGGCTATTAGCTATTTCCAAATTTTATTCTACATTTTATGCATTCATACAAGCCATTTTCCTTTCTTAGAAGGAATTATCTACATTTTTTCATGCTAGAATGTTTTCTTCTTTTATGTCATACATCAACTACATGTTCAACCAAGTTTTCCATGACCACTCCAGCTAAAAGCTAGTTTTCTACTTCTGCAGATGTTTTTTTTTAAAAAAATAGTATTTTGGGGGGCAGCTGGGTAGCTCAGTGGATTGAGAGTCAGGCCTAGAGACAAGACGTCCTAGGTTCAAATCCAGCCTCAGACACTTCCCAGCTGTATGACCCTGGGCAAGTCACTTGACCCCCATTGCCTACCCTTACCACTCTTCCACATAGGAGCCAATACATAGAAGTTAAGGGTTTAAAAAATTAAAAAAAAATTAAAAAATAGTATTTTGTCTGTAAGTCTCCTTGCTTTTATATTCTATCTCATAGTTACTTGCTACCTTCCCCTCCCCAACCTATCGGACTCTATTCCTAGAGAACAGGGACTGTGTTGCTTGTCTTTATTTATGTATATCCAGCACTTAACAGAATGTCTTTAATAAATATTTATAAAATTGAATTGAATTTTTGACTCACAGAGAATTGTATATCTCTGGTGAACCATTCTCTTTTCCAAACACCTATTATATAATCAACATTTCCTTAAACTCCCTATGAGAAATTTCCTGATTGTTGTAGTTTGTTATTTTATTGTAGTTTTGTTTATTTCATTATTTATTGTTACTCATAGAGATATATTTGAGTTATATGCATAGAGATGATATTTTAAGCCATAGGAATGGATAAGATCATAACTGATGAGATCAAAGAAGAAAATGTAAGGATGAGATGATATATAGAATGTGTGGTCTTCTAATTTATAGCATATAAATTAGTAATGGATTTAGGGTCACATTTAGAATATATAAATACGTATATTTATATGGAGTACACATGCAATGTATATGAAATTGAAGCTATTCATGGCTATATAATTTTAAAATTGTTGGTGGGAAAATAGTTTGCAATTAATAAATAAGGTGGTTTTTTTGTATAAAGATGGAGTTGATTGATTTACTCAACCACCTAAAGTGAGTCATGAAATGTCCAATCAATGTTATTCATGTGCTTTAGACTAAGTGCTAAAAGTAGTTGGAATTGGATTGACAGGAAGAATAGTTAGGATTAGCTAAGCAAATTTGTTCATACCCCCAAATCATGTATAAATTATAAGATAGTCCAGAAATAGGGGCATTTTATAAGCTGGAATTACCAAATTGTTCTAACTAACCCTCCTGAGAAGGAACTATATGGGAGAAGAGAGAGTTAACTTCCAGCCTTGAGCTTGTTCTACTTCGCCTTTCCCCTTTGGCCAGAATATCTTGTGAACTTTGAAGAGTCTGGAGGATTTTAAGCTTCCCATCTTTCCATCACTGTTCTTGGAGACTTCATGGATTATCTGTTCCCAGAAGCTACCCAAGTTTCTAAGCACAGACAAGATGTAGATTCAAGGCTCCACAAAGAACCTAGCAAAACAAGAACAACAAAACTGCACACTGACAAAAGCAAAATAACAAATGGCAGAAAAAGCCTTCCCAGATACTAGGACTCTGAGTTCTCCTCTTGACACCTGTGCCCTCTAAGTTTGTACCCATTTTCCACTGGACTCTGTATTATACTTGTGGGAGAATGTGTTAGAGATTTTTGGAGAGATGTTTTGTACCTCATGTTCTTATCATACCCCTTTTGTAAATATCCTTTTCTAAATGCAATTTATTGATTCTCCACTAATCTTAGGGGAAGAATAGTATTTAAGCTAATGAAATTACAAATTCACCCTGATTACTCAAGGACATTCATAGTGCCTTTTGGGAAAGATGTGTCTTTTTGTTGGGATCTGGGACTTAGGAAAAGGATTCTCAGAGTTTATACAACTGACAAAAATTGACATTTCAATTCAAATGTATTTGAAAGTAGGGATGTTAGCTATTCTCACTATAATTAAAATTCCTCCACAACTTTCAATTTTTTCTTTTTTAAATAATTGGTTTTATTTCTTTTTTAGAAAGAACTTATTTCATATAATTTTAATTCACAAATACCAAATAACCCAAATGTACTTACATAGAAGCAACAGAATTTGATCTATAGCATGAACTGCATAATTACACTGTTAAAATCACTAGAATGACATTATTTCTACTAGTAACTTATTATTGTAACTACTCCTTAAGATGATAAGATATTAGTTTTTATCAAATTATAATTTTGGAGCAATCAAAAATGGTATTTTATATTCTCTTCCTGTAGGAGATGTTACTGAAGTAAAGCTATTGACTTTGTCTTTATATCCCCAGAATCTAGCACAGTACTTTTCGCACAGTAGAAACATAATAATAAAGGGTTGTATATTAGATGAGATATCTTTATTGTATTTTACTTTTATAAAGTTTCTATGTATAAAATCTCATTCAATGTAATAATACAATAAATGTTGGTACTCATCACCCTATAAATATTATTCTCAATTTATAATTAGGAAACTCAGATTCAGGAAGTTTGTAGCTTACCAAGGTGTTCTGGGATAGGACTCAGGTTGAGCCAGGAAATCGGGTTTGGGGTTGGAATGAAATAAGACATTTGTAGACTAGTTGACAGTTCACAAAATAGACTTAATTACAAATCACAAAATTAACTTAATGATAACAGGGAAGGGATATGCAGTAAGGAAACAGCATTGAATTAGCTGGTTGCAGCTTTTTTATTTATCATTGTACTGTCTAAACAGAGGCATGTGTCCAGCCTGAGGAAGACCTGATTTCTTTCATATTTGCTTTCGTATTTAGTGTATTGGGAAGCTACATCAGCAGTTTGTGCCCTATTGCCTTGGATCAATGATGTCTCAAAAAAGTTCCATTACTTTTTAAGGATATTCTAGCCTAGCTATATAGTCACACATAAAACCTTATAAATGATAGAGGGTAGAGGTGTGATTCAAACTGAGGTTTTCTGATTCCACCGCTTTTTTCTTGATGGCATACTGCATCATAAACTGTACTTTAGCCCTTTATTGGCAGCCAAGTTATCCAGCAAAGCAAAAGGTCTTTCCATTTGGCCATGACAATGGATTTGTGTGTGTGCTATGGACTCCTTTTTCAAATTATTTTTAAATGCATAAAACATATATAATTGCAAAAGAAATCAAGTATACAATAATACAGTTATTCAAAAATTTTTTAAAGTCCATAAACTCTGTGTTTAGTTGCTTTTAAAGTACCTTATGTGTAAGCAAAAGATCCAAGATTCAAATCATAGGTATGTTGTCCCTGACTTCATTCTCTTTTATATCATTAGTCATGCTGATTAATATCATAAGAAAATTGGAACTATGATTTCCATGAAGATTATTCTTGGGTATAGTCATAAACCTCATATACATACAAGTAGCAAAAAATGATGAAAGCTTTTGAACTCAAAGTTAATTGCACTTTTCTGAGAGAATATTTGACATTCAAAGCACTTAAATTATTTCGACTAAATATAGTATGTTGGAAGTTCACCTGAAGAAATGGAATTACATAAATCTTTTGGTTGAATCCCTATACTTCATATTAGAGTTTTTAGAGTAAGAGATTTAAGGAATTCTTATTAACCATTATAGAATACCTACCATATATCAAGTCTTCTATAAGCTTTTCAATACTGTTTTCTAGTGTTGGCTACTTAAAATGACTCAAAAGCATTTCTATTGTATAAAAAGTTATACCTCCATATAGAGGCATACTAAATTAAACAATGTCCATTTAACAGAGTACACTTATATTTAGTGGTATGTTATGAAGTGGTTAAGATTTAATTAATTGAAGTAGTTAACAGAATTCTGAATTACATAGTAACAAATTATTTTTTATTGGCTAGCATTTTATTTTTTAAAATCATGAAGTAAAAAGTTTGAGAAAATTCTCTTAGAAAGCTTACATTGATTTTTAAGAGCTATATGTAAAAATATTTAAATGGAAGAAACTGAGAAATAAAGTTGATTAATCTCCAACATATACATGTATGCTAAATGTGAACTTTTGTTTTATCTAAACACCAATATGATATACTTAATAATGCTAAATGTGATGCTTTAGTTTCCAAAGCAGTTAATGACACCTTCATAGAAAATTATTAGTTTCCTTAATCCTAATGTGGCATTTTAAAAATGTGTGTGGATGTAAGTGTGTGTGTGTGTGTGTGTGTGTGTGTGTGTGTGTGTGTGTGTGTGCCCATCATAGATGTCTTTGGCACTGTGGTGAAACCTCTAGGTCTTCCCTCAGAATATTTTTAAATAATATAAAGAAATATTATAGGTAAGTGAACATTAGATTCATTTTCCCATTTAAGTTTCACAGTATCCCTGTAATCTATCCACAGAAACCTTGGGGATCAATGACTGTGGACCATCAGTTAAAAAGTCTTGCTTTAAAGAAAGGTTTAGAATTATACAATAGGGTTTAAATAGAATTAGTCAGATTCAAGCATGGGAAAGCATCCTACTTAGGGAACCTTATTCATATAACTTCACAAGCAGTTTTCTAAGACTATTAGTCTTCCAAAATATAATTTATTATTAAGATTGTGTTGTCCTTTCCCCTTTCATCATTTTCCAATATTAACTCTTTTTTTAGGTCCTGGAAATAAGGATCTATAATTATTTTTACTGCCATATTACCTGATGGTATTCATGATTATTATACAATTCAGAAATAGTTTTCCATTGACTAGAACTAAAACGACCACTCTCTATGAATATCTTAGAAGTTCAGACATATCAGCTGCTCATTATGCTACAGGATAGCAAAGGGTTAGGAATGAAATCTTTCAAGTCAAAGATTTATTTTTCTATTGTATATTTAAAAGCTATGGCTCACAGAACCTATTACTTTGTTTTCTTGTCTTTCATTATCAGTGATCATCTTAATCTTTAACCTTTTATACTAGAAGTTCAGTATTAAATGTCAGATAACTTGTTTCATAGGTTAATTTTTCTTTCTTTTTTTATATTTATGTCAGCAGCCATGACATTATAGCTCTTTAATTTCTTTATTGAATTACAGTGTCAACAGGAAACACTTTTAGTCTGGATTTGTGTTTTTTTTTTAGCATCATACCTGCTGTGGTGAGTAAAATTGGAAGTAGAGATTATTTTTCTGGATTATTCTTTCTAATCAATGGTTGCAGCTCTTTTAAGATCAAGAATCAATACTGAACTTATCTACTGACTACCTGGCTTTCCCCATATCTTCTACAACCAAACATTAAAGGCTAATTAATTGTAATAATTTTATTTTAAAGCTTCATTGTTAAGTTAAACTTTCTTTGAACCCAAGGATTTTTTATATTCTTTATGTTCTCTTTTTTCTAAATGCAAATCAGAGAAAGCAATTTCAATTACTAATGGTATATATTCTGAAAAGAAACTGATATCTAATTGAAAACTAATCAAAATTGGAATGCATAATTTTGAAATAGACTTTCCTCCAACTCAATAAGGTTTGCAAATTTGGTTTCATATTCAAAATTTCAGAATATATATTCACTGATACTTTAAGTATATTATGAATATTAATATTTGGATAGTTATACTTAGTGCTTATTTTTTCATGTGTTCCTATTTATGTCATTTATAATGGTTGTATCAATGCCTACACCTCTGATTGAGAGAAAAAACTTATTTGATATTATATAGTGTAAATGTTGGAATTGAAATTCATGTTATCATTTAAATATGCAAATGGTAAAGAGTTGAAATAAAATTTATGGTTCCTAACAAGAGGAAATTGAGCTGGGTATAAAGAAATCTCCCAAATCAGCAAATGATTCTTAAGGATACTTCAGTGGCTCACAACTCTTGGGAAGAAGGTAAAATTTGGGTATAAAAAAGAATATAGCCATTTTAAACTGGGAACTTATGTATATTTTATTATTTTGATATTCAGGTTAAATGAAAATATTTTATATTTTGGGAAATCTGAAATTTAAAAAATTCATCAAATGGGAACTGAGAAGACAAAATAAGAAGTTAAAATATTAATCTGAGAACCAATGAAAGGTTAATCAAATGAAAGATGACTTCATTAAAAATTGTTTAGGCTACATGCTTTCTGTGCATTAAGAATGCTTTGGGAAAAATAAAATCAAGAAATTATTTTTGAGCTCTGGTCATGTGTGAAGAATTGAGTTATATATTGAGGAAAAGAGAGAAAGAAGATGACATGGGCCCTTCCTTCAAGAAACTGATAGTCTAATTAACAAGATAAATCACAGATATGATAAATATGAACTTTATAGAAAGGATTATCTTATTTTTCTCCTTTCCTAGTGCCTAAAAAGTACAGCTCATAGTAGGTACTTTATAAATTCTTGCTGAATGATTGATTGACAGGTTAAATAAAAATATAAAACTATATTAGAAAATATATCATACAAATTAGATGGTAAAACCTGATTCTACAATGTTTAAGAATTGATCTCATGGTGAATTCATAGAGATTGACAGCTGTCAGTATTTGAGATGTGGTTTTTATGAATACAAATGGTTTAGCAATTTTGGCTGAATGATTGGTTTTACTAATAAGCCAGTTCAATCAAAAGAACTGAACTGGTTGCACATGGAAATATTATTTTAGAGTTAAGGGATATTGGCTGGCTTTTGAATTATTTTGCCACCAGAAATAGCACAATGAAGAAAAAAGGAAAAAATTATATAAAATTTGATGCAAATGTGAATTGGCAACATAGGCCTTCACCTCAAAGTATTTTCTTTCTAACTTAAAAATGATTTTTTTGGATCTCCAAATCTGATACATATGGTAGACATTCCACTTGTATGAAAAAGGACCAAGTAAAATTGTCTGTGAAATTATGTAGTTGAATATGCCACATTTCTAATCTGACAGTCACTAGTTATAAGACTAATAGCTATTAGAGTTATTTTCCTGTGCTTTTTATATTTCAAAGATGTTAGCTATTGGTGTACCATACATCTTTAGCAATGTCAAAAGATATGTGTGATTTAGAAGAGGGTTGTGCCCCATTGCTTATGATTTCCATGTATTATGCTGTTGACTACCTGAGACAATAGGAAAATTCATGACTTGGTTCTTCATTGAAATTCTTTTCCTTTTCCAATGATAAGATTTTAATTTTGCTACATAACTACTCCCTGATTGTTAGAGATCTTAGATCATAGATCTTATTTAAATTCTGACTAATATTATTTCTTGTGGAGATTTTTAATTCACCTAGCTCCAACTGCTCTTCTGCCTTGGAACTAATGTTTAGTATCGATTTTAAATCAGAAGGTAAGGGTTTAAAGAAAGAAAAGATTTTTATTTTATTTTTTAGTATAACTACAAAAGATTGTCCTGAGGCTGTAAATGACAAACTACTTAAGTTCCAAGTTGTTATCTATCAACATTAATAGTGCACAAATTTATTGCTGATTTAGATGTATTTGTAGTGTATGCTTTTT